>NC_056741.1:1423552612-1423660112 GCF_019279795.1 Protopterus annectens
TTTGGAGCTAGATTTAGACACTCATGTCCCTGAGAGAGAGGTGAGGACAATAATATGTTGAGAAGCCAATTAGACCAGATTACATGTGTCCAGTGGGCACGTGCAAAATGGACAGCTATGCACTGGGTGAGTTTTTTGGGGGGAAAAGTTTGCCCTTTTTTTTAAGGTAAGTGTGGGATGTTGGGGAGGGATAGTAGGCATATTTGGGGTGGTAGGTTGGGTAGGATGACAGACAAGACAGACAAGACAGCATACAAGGGCGGTAAATGACACATGTGGGGAGTAAACATCTTGGATGGGGAGGGGTGTTTGGACGTCGGAATCCCATGAGCCCCCTAGTGGAAACAGTGGGACTGAGGTCCCTTCCCATGTGCAGTCACCACTGCACCTTCACGGCTCCGAAGGTGGCTATGCTGGGGGCTGGGTAGGAGGAGCAGGCTGACCCTCTAGATGCACCACGTGACCCTCCAGGTGGCATAGCAGATCTCCAAACTCCCTGCAGAGCTCACTACACACCAGACCCTGGACCTGATGATGGGTGATAGTATACTGTCTGCAACTGTTTCTGGGGGGGGCAAGCCCCATCCCCTGAGGTGGTTCCAACCGAAGGTGGTGCAGGACCAGCGGACGAGGAGGTCCCAGGGTGGGCCCCAGATGTGCTGGTGCCTGGTGCCATGGCCAGATGACGTGGGAGAAGTGGGTCCCACTGGGACCGGCCTTCCCAAATGTGCTATGGTATTTCAATTTTGAAACATATGTGGGTTAGTAATAGTTAACACATTCCAGGATTAGGTATAACAGCATGCATAGATATTCCCATTAACCCAAACAACAGTTGCATAGCAAACAGAACACATGCATTTATGGACCCACAGTGCCCATTACAACAGCATACAGGTACATTGATGGCAACATGCCACCAATGTGGTAGTATTTCAACATAGCACATGCATAGAAACACATTTCAATATTTATCAAACAATATGACATATGTCCCAACAGTAGATTTAATTGTACACATACTGATTGAGTTGTATATTTAGTTTATTGTTGCAGATATGGTGGGGGGAGATGTTAATTAACAACTTGTATATCCCTGTAGTTCTCACTGCTTTCTTAGTGCTGTGATCTGTACCTTACAGGTATTATTACACTACCCTATGGCCTTAGTTTGGACAGTGGTATGTACACAACTATATACATGAACTGTGTTTTACTTGCAGTATACACCTCTTACCTGGTATACCTGTGGAGGTATTGTTTGTTAACACTACCTGACTATTTCTACACATATTCCCAGATTCCAGGTTGATGTTATGCACATACCTCTCCATCTCTTATTGAACACACTCTGGGCATGCCGTGACAGAATGCAGGTGAAACTGGGACATATTTTGTCTATTTCCCTCATAAAACTTTGGTAAGTTGTGCAATGACAGGTTTGTTTTCATAGATATTTTACACATATTTGCAGGCCTGACAGTCAGTTATATGACAATAAATGCTGCCTGAGTGTCAGAGATTATCATGCTGATATGCCAGGGGGACAGAGTAACAGCCAGCAGATATGGGCCAATTATCTGGACATTTTGAACAGATCTGTACAGTCAAGGGGTATGATTCTGCATACATCTTACTACCACTCCCAGGAGTTGCACCGTGGCTGTGTCTGCTAAAGGTAAAACAGTGTACATCACCGCTGAGTGTGCTATATAGATATTGCTGTGTATCTTTTCTCTGAATTCTGTCTATAAGTCTCCCGTGGTTTTACAATCTGACCTTGTAATTACAACACTCTTATACAGGGTTTCCTAGACAGTCTTATTATGTAGCACTGTGTGGATGTCAGTGATGAGTAATACCTTATTAGTCAGAGATACTGCAACACTAACACTGCCATACAATACCAGGCTTAACAGTACCAGTCCAGGATTTCAGTCTTTTATTTCTAGGCACAGTTTTCATATCTGACAGACCTGTGGGGGGAATGTTTGTTAACACTACCTGAATGTTGCCACACATATTACCAGATTCCACATTATTATTATGCACATACGTCTCACACAGTTACTGTACACACACTCTGGTCATAGCTTCACAACATGGGGGTGGAGTTTGGACATACTTTGCTTATTACTCTCATAACACTGCTGAGTTGCTAGAGTGAAAGGTTTGTTTTTATAGATATATTTCTTATAGTTATGATGTCTGACAATCAGTTGTATGTCATTATTTGCTGCGTAAACTTCTGGGATCATCCCACTGATTTGCTTGGGGGACAGGGTGACAGGCAGGGGACTTATGCCAATTATCTGAACTTTCTGACAATATCTGTACAGTTGTGGGGTATGATTATGCATACAGCTTACTACCACTCCCAGGATTAGAACCATGGCTGTGTGTGCTAAAAATACAACACTTCACATCTCAGTTGAGTGTGCTACTTGGATTATGTTGTCTCTTTTTTCACTGTTTTCTAAGTCTCTCTCAGTTGTATAATATGACCTTGTGATTACAACAGTCATATACAGACATTCCTACACATTTTATTTATGTAGCACAGTGTGGGTAACAGTGCTTAATAAAACACTAGTATTAGGAGATTGCAACACTGCATTACCATATGATACCAGAATAAACACAAGCAGTCCAGGAGTTAGACATTTATTGCCAGGCTGGTAACCTTTTATTTACATACAAACTATATCAGACTCTTCTTGCCATATTGCCTGGTTTATTCAGTACATGCCATACACAATGCAGGTTTTATACTGGCAATTAACTTTCTACTACTTTTAGATTTATTTCTTATGACAGTACATGCAAGATTATTACTAACCTACCTCAGCGACACAGCCTCTGCAGTCTACAGGCATGGGCTTCCTGATTCACAGCCAGCTCGTCTGCCACTGTCAAAGACATAAGAGGAATAGTTAGCCATACCTATCTATAATATACACGAGCTGGCAATTATTAAACAGGTAGTAGACTATTTACACACGGCTGGGACATCACCCGTCTGCCTAGCCTCTTGGATCCACTGATCCAAGAGCTCCCTCTTTGTCCGTTTCAGGTCGGCATAGTGATGCCTGACCTGCTCACCAGTTTGAGGGATGCCAGTGGCACTGGTGAGGTCACAGGCGAGATGGTCCCAGGCTTCCGCTTTATATTGGGAACCCTGGTACTGGCCCTGCAGCAATCTCTGGTCATGGTCTTTAACAAGGAGTACTGCCATGACTTTGGACTCCTGGATGCAACAGTGCTGCACACAGAAGTGTGATCCTTTACCCACACCAGCCATAGTGCCTACAGGAGGAAGCTGCAGCCAGTTATGAGATGTGTTCCCACCTGTGGGGTTTAAATAGGACCAATTTCGCATACTTTGCTGTGATTGGACGGTTTTGAAAATGCTAAGCTATGGGCAAACACGCTTACCTAAGGCTGGCATTGCTTAAAGGGGTATACCACTGGGCAAACTGATTTAGCTGGCCTACACATTGCTTACACCTAGTAAGTAGGGGTGTGCAATGCTTAGTGTTGCTTAATTTTAAATTTGCACACTATTTGCTGTTTGGCATTGATTTATCATTCATTACATGTTATATATGTGTTTGGTATCCTTGATTCATGTATACGTACACTGTATGGGGTCCTTGTGTTTATTGGGGGAGTTCAACACTTTATTACAATGACACCTCACATCTGGACTTAATGCAGTACTCCAGTTCACATATTTATGTTATGTAGTAGGTTATACAACATAAAACTGTATATAAATTCCTTTCACATGTAAATTTTGATTTTGCTATAGGGAGGATCTGTTTGGGGCTACCTCAATTTTGTGTACTGCTGTGATGGCTTACTGGTTAACTACTGTGACTATAGTGTACAGGGTACTGGGTTCAAGGGCTGTTTATTTTGTTGCTGGGCAGAACAACAGCTGTTGGATACAGAGTGAGTAAGGCACTTTTATTTATTTATTTTATTTTATTTCACATTTGTTAACTGGGTTAGTCCAACTGGGTAAGAAATTATCCATTTTCAGGGGAGACCCGAGGGGAAAATCCCCGAACAAAACATACAAATACATACAAATAGAGACAAGTTAACAATATAAAGAGCAAAACAAACTTATGGATACAATGGATAAGAAAAATAAATGTAATCCAAGGAATAGTACATAGCTATATACAAGGTCAGAAGATGGAAAGTGCAAAAGAAGATAGGAGTAGAGGAGGAATGAAGTGATCTAAAGGAAGGAGAAAAAAAAGAAGAGCAGTAGGACAAAGTAAATTATATAAAGAGGGAGGGTATAGAAAGAAGAGCAGATTGGATAAAGTAAGATAAGAAAGAGGAAAAAGGTCTTAATGATGCTTTTAAGTAGTTGTAAGCAGGTATGTGTGGGTTTGAATGATGGTAAGTAATACTAACTTCCAATTAAATATGCTTACAGGGAGTTAGCTTCAATATTGCTTAACCTGTGTGCTCATTGCTTACCCACATGCAAACGGGTATCAACCTGCTTACTACTGCTTAAAACTGCTTACTCCCTCTTACCCCTGCACTAATTTAGACAGAACTGTAACATGGCTCTTGGGAAAGTAGTGAATTTGGACACTCTATGGATTTATCATTCATTATACATTATACCTTCAGTTTGTATCCCTGATTCATGTGTACATATACTATATGGGGCACTTGTATTTATCTGTGGATTTTACAACATTATTACAATGACACCTCACATCTGTATTTAATGTAGTACTCCAGTTCACAAATATATGTTATTTAGTAGGTTATACGGCAAAAAAATGTTCATAAAGTGATTTGGCATGGAAAATGAAATTTACTACAGTGAGAATCGAACCGGGAATGACTGCTCGCAAGGGGAAATGCTCTGACCACTACACTATTGCAGTACTGCTTCATTTCAATATATCTTGCTATTTATCTTCTTGTGTCATTTAAGCTACAGTATGCGTAGCTAAGCAATGGGCAAACCCACACACCTACGGTTAAATTTAATCAGTTTGATAAAAAAAACATTTCTAATGCTATTTTCTCTTGGAAGGGACAGGTTTCAGTTATTGCTGTGGATTCCTCCATGCATCTGCATGTTTGGCAGACATCCTAGCAACCCCCCATACCTCTCAACCTCTTAATGCACATTATCTGGACAAAACTTGACAACAAGAGGTCCAACTATGGAAGTATTTTAATTATTGCTCTTATAAACTTGGGACAGTTGCTAGAGTAACAGGATTTGTTTAATATACGCTTTCTGACGGGTGTTGGTGTCTGACACTCATATGTATGCCATTATTTCATGGCTTCATTCCTGACATCATCCCTGATTTCATGGTACAACTGGGGCACAGGCCAATGGTATGGGCAACATGTGGACATTATGCAATGATTTGTACAGTTGGGAGGTATGCAACCTCCTGTATGGGCAACACATGTGGACATTATGCAATGATTTGTATATTTGGGAGGTATGCAACCTCCTATGAGCATTCTCACTCATTGTTATTACCAAACGGCACTTCCTGAGTGCAGGGGCGTGTGTATTGTGAGAGCTCTGCTCTTAGACACATCCCCTGCATTCATCCACACTCTGTGTCCGTTTAGGAGCAGAGGCAGCGTGCCTTCATTACTATGCATGGCAAGCTGCTGTGCTGCTCCTAAACGGTCATTTCCATGCAGGAATAAGCTATTCCTGCACGGAACCTTACTGAATCCCAGGGAATGTGGGAGCTAGATCTCAAACTTAGTAATTGTATAGATACAACTTTAGAATTGTACATGAAACATAAATGGTCCAAAACACTCCTAATGCGTTGGATGTGTAAACAAATGACTTCCCTATACATTCTGTTATGAATTGTTAGAATTTTTTTTTGTTAATTTCAATATTTACTGCAAGTGTATTCCTACTGCTTTCCCTTGCCTAGGTTTTGGACTTTCCCTAAGTTAAAGATTAAGTCTGCGCAAGAAGCAAATGTAATTATATCTGTACCTGCATAATTCTGGGGGGAGGTTATAACAAGCCAATCCAATTCCTCATTTCCAAGGCAGACACGTTGAAATCTGGTTCACTTGATCCTTCAGGATTTATACAATATGGGGAACAACTGTAAATGGGTTGTTCCAGTCACAGGTATTATATTACTTCAATAATCTAGTGCTTTTATAAGAAATGAGCAAAATAAGCCTGCACTTTTTATTAATCTGTTTTCATGTTAAATTGCCATGCGATTATTGACATGCCATAAAACAGATGAAATCTTTCCTAAAGAAATGTTAGCCCATATGGTAAAATATCTTTTATACATATGCACATTTCTTCAGTGTGTCATTGGAATTGTTATAACTCTTTAAAAGGCACAGCTCTTATAATCTTAGGGATACCCCTTAGAATCACCATTTCCACAGTCTGGCAATTATTTGTACAGAAGATCTTATCCCAACCCTTCCCTGTCCCATAGTTCCCAAATACTGCTGTTTTCATGTTACAGAGCTGAATACCTGGGAGCATATTATGTATAAGTTTCCAAGCATAACACTATTTTGGGCTGGGAAACCTTGGATTTGTAGGAGCATCTGCTTCGAGTCATTAATCATATTAGATTCACTGCTGCATACAAGGTTGCTTCCAAGATGAATATTTGCCAGACAAGAAACTTATCTAACATTTATGCAAACTGCAGCATACAAACTGAAGACTAATTCATGGAAGTTTGTAATGTACAATGCATGACTACTGAGATATGGCGAACTATATAATTCAAGCACAAATTTAAGTCTGGAGTACCACTGGATCATGATACAAAATAATGCTTAAATAGTCCTAAATAAGCAAAGTTCCCCACCAGTATCATCAATATTTAATTTGTTAGGTTCCATGGAAGAATTAGTGATGATTGAGCTCTAGTATATTACGTAGTTAAATTCCATACACATTGAGAAGACAGCATTCTCAAATTCATTTATTTGTGTGTTTGTCTGTTTGCTTGTTTGTTTGTTATCATGGTAGCTGGGTTTGCCCAAAGAGTGTTTTCAGTCATGACTCAGGACTAGAATACAGTGAAGCACATCATAATGAAAATAGAAAGTAGTGTGAGGTTTAAGAAACAATGCAGTTTGAAGCAGAGTCATGGATTTGTTACACTAACTGCAAAAAGCTGCATGAAGTCAATCACAAAAGAAACAACATTATAATGAAAATGTTTATACTCCTAGCTAGGATTTAGTAAAATAAAACCGTACAAGGTATATTTAATAGAATAATACCAAATCCATGAAAACAAACGTACAGAGAACATAGCACTGATTATATCTGAGCATGCAGGTAAAAGCCTGGTTTCCTGTACAAGTACAAGCTGCATTGTAGAATAATGTCTAATAGTTTACAGGTTACCGGAGCTAGCATTTCGGTAGTTTTAACCTGAGTGCATGTCTTACTTCCATCCATATTTTTTTCCTCATTCCTTGTTTGGCTTTGTTAAGCAAAGAGATACAGAATTGTTGGTACTCCTTTCCAATGGCAGTCTATATTAGCATGTAGAACCTTTTCTAAGATTTCTTATTGATAATCGTAGAGCAATGCTAGCCTTCATGTTGCTGCTTAGCTTCCACATAGACTCTTCTTGCCAATCTGATATACTCTGATGTAGTCACAGAATTTTAATAATACTTCTTTTTAATTAAAAAAGTAGAAATCTAGTACTTACAATATTAATACTGAAGCATCAGAATTTTTATGCAGCTGACTGGTGCAGCAGAAGGCAGAAATTGCCCACCAGATTAGCAAACACATCCGCAATTGAGTCCATCCTTTAAGCAATTAATTTTACAAAGTGCTGTTTAACTCCTCTAGGTGACTATATTTATGAACAATTATTCAGCATGTCAAAAATCTAAAGACTGCAAGAAATCTAGTTAAAAAGTAACAAATGAATACATACACACAAAACTAAATAAATAAGCAAGCAAATTAAAAAAGAACAAATATAGTGCGATAAACCTTAGTTCTTATACTTTTCCAACAGGATTCTTGTAGCCTATACTATAGGTCAGCAGTGTTCTTTATGAAAAAGCTCCTTTTCAGGTGCATAGACTATCATCCTTAATGTCTGCTGCTTATGACCCCTAATGTTTGGCTGTTCATTTCCTTTAGGATCACATTTCACCTCTTGCTTAGATTATCTTGTGTTCACAGTTCTTAGTCCATCAACAAACTTATCAACTCATGTACCAACTCTTGTGCTCAATGTTTTCTGGAATTCATAAATTCCAGTGCCTTGGATCAACTTATCCACACCTCCACCAGAGACAGCAATATCCTAGACCTGGTCATTACTAGCATGGGCAACCAGTGTTCCACACCAGAGGCAATTCCTCGTTGGTCAGTTCTGGCCACAAGCAAATCACCCTAGACATCCACATCCCAGCCCCACCCCCCATTAGGGAAACCACCGTAAAAAAATTCTCCAAAGCCAACTTCACGCTTCTTAAGACAGAAGTGGCAAACTTCACAACATCCATGCTGATGGACAATAGAGATATGACTGCTGAATCCTATAGAATTGCACTTTATAAGCACTTACATGAGTGCATGGATCGTGCAATCCCTAAACGAACCAAGATGCTATCTTCCAAAAAAAGGAAGCTGATCTGGTGGTCCTCTGCTATAAACAAACTCTACAACAGAAGAAAGAAAAGAAACTGTTGCAAAAGAGTAAAATCCCATGATTGGAGGAACTCCATGGTCAGCCTCAGTAAGAAGCGGAGATCCCTCATAAAATCCTCCAAAGCTAGTTACAAAAACAAAATTGCCACTGATTCTAAAGACAACCACAAAGCATTCTATAGCTATGTCAAGAATCTCAATGGCAACACTCAGATTTGCTCTGAGTTACAACACAATGGCACTAAACATACAGAACCAACTGATATTTCCAACATCCTGGCAGATAGATTTAGTGCTAACTTTACCCATCTCTCATCCCCTAAAGGGCCCATCTCTATACCGGAAGAATGCAAAGTACCTGTAATCACAACTGCACAGGGAAAAAACACACTCTCCAAAGCCAAGAACACAGCATCCATGGGACCTGACAACATCCCAGGCTGCGTTCTACATGAACTACAGAACAAACTGGCACCCACCTAAGTACCATGTTCAATCATAGCCTCACCTCAGGCTTTGTGCCCACTGAATGGCGCACAGCAACAGTTATCCCACTCCACAAAGGGGCAGCCACCACGGACCCCGGGAACTACCACCCCATTAGCCTGATGAGCCTGGTCTGCAAGGCTATGGAGCATATCATCATGAAACTTATAAACAATGACATTGGTAATCTCCAAACTCTGGACCCTACCCAGTTCCGGTTTGTAAAAGGCAGATCATGTCTCCTAAACCTGATAGACTTCTTTGAAGCGGTCACCAAAGCTGTAGATGAGAGTAAAGTGGTACACACAGCCTATCTAGATCTCGCCAAGGCTTTCAACACCATCCCCCACTCTGGAATTATAGACAAACTCACTAAACTAGGTATAAACCCCTATGTCACAAGATGGGTTGCCAACTGGCTCACTGACTGAACACACACTGTGAAAGTAGCAGACTCTAAATCCAACTTCAGACCAGTGACAAGTGGAGTGCCACAGGGTTCAGTCCTAGGTCCTCTCCTGTTTGGTATCTACTTCTCTGAAGTACAGGCCAACACGGAAGGTCTTTCGCTAACAAAGTTCGCAGATGACTACAAACTAGGAGCCATAATCAAATTTCCTAATGATGTGGACATCCTGCAAAAGGGCCTCACTGAGACAGATGCCTGGTGTCAAAGCCATGGCCAAAATCTCAATGCCAAAAAATGCATTTTCATCCCTTTTGGTAAAAACTCTGTACCCATGAACTGCCACATAGGCGATAGTCTACTTAACACCGAAAGTGTGATAAGAGACCTTGGGACACAGGTGGACAGTAGTTTCTCCTTTGGTAATCACATCACCACTGTAGTCAGGAAATCCTTCTGCATGGCACATCTCATCACAAAAGGTTTCTCATCCAGGAAAAAAGAGGTCATTGTTCCCCTCTACTCATCACTCATTAGACCCATTATAGAGTACAACGCCTCTTTTGGTATGTACCTCACAAGACATCTACAACAACTGGAAAGGCCACAGAAATACCTCACAAGGAGGATTACTGGCCTCAAACAGATGCCCTATGCAGACCGTCTCAAAAAACTTCAGCTTTACTCTGTCACATATCGCCTATTCAGAGGCGATCTCTGCCTAACATGCAAAGCTATGTCAAACCCAGAGCTGTTGTACATGCTCCATGTAAAGAAATCCCAATCCTTCCGAGCTACACGCTCTAGGGACCTAAACCTTGTCACCACAATAAACAGAACATTCTGGAGGGATAGATTCCTGTCTCAGAGACTTCCCATACTCTGGAACAAACTACCTATCTATATCAAACAAAGCTCCTCATTAACACTCTTCAAGAAAAATCTTGATGATTGGATGGGAGATAGGAAATTCACCCCGGGGATCACTTCTGTGGCTCTGCTTGACAGGGGCACAGGAAAATAATTTTCTTGGGTGGCAAAAGCCAGGGTACTGTTTGGCTAGGCTTATATAGGCCCTAAGGCCAATAGCCTAGTACCTGCCTATGAACCTATGAACTGTAAAAGCCAGTAAAGTGTTTGTAACCATTTTACAGCAGCCTTAAATTTTAAAGAAGCAAAATGATTGTTAACTTTGTTAATACATCTAATGAATTTGATAACTTAACTGATAAAGGAAGTTTATTTCACATCTCCCTTACCTTAACATAAAAAGCTATAACTTTGCTCTGTAAAAGCAATGTCAGCATGGAATATTACGTATTACTACATGTTCTTATTGCAATCGTATGATAATAAGTTATACTCTGTACAAGTAATGTCACAGATGAATACTTTATTGCCATTAATAGGATCACCTGCCAGCAGTCTATATCCAACTGAATAAATTTAGAAATTCTAATTCATGGTAGTACTGTTGGTCTTTAAGCTCATAAACAAACTTGGGAGCATTGTTCTAGAGTTTTAGAATTTTGGTATTAATATCCATACAAGATACTATCCCATACTCATTTATTGGTCTGATTAAATATGGAATAACACATACAGTGTGTACATGGTACAGGTATTACAGCAATTCAAGTAGTGTTGTGAAGCATAAGCCCAAAGTGTGTGTGTGAACTACAGTCCCTGGGCATTTGGTAATGTTTCTACCATGCACACTCCCAAGATCATTAGTGCACATATAAAATGAGCATCTGCATTTTTTGCAGTTTGAGTTATTATTTTAAGTAGTTTATGCATGATAATTGTTATGTTCTGTGGTACATTTTAATGTAAAATATTTCCTCCACCCATGTGTTTTATGATACATTTTAATGTAAAATACTTACTCCACCCATTTTAGCTAACTGATTACTGTGCAGGGTTATAACTTTTAACTGTATAGAGTTTTGCTATGAAAATTTCAGGATAGTCATTTTAGATACCCTTCTGGCAAACTGATACATACTGTTGTACAGTCCATTTCATAAACAGGCGATAACACTACAAAACATCAAATGATGTCTGGCAGGTGAATTGAGTCCAGATGAAGTGACTTATGGATCACTTTACAAACAGGTATATTGTTTTCCAAGTAACAGCCTCAGCATATTTAGAAAAGTAATCATTCTGGTGGCAGATCCAATAACTCAAAGACACATATGTGTAAGCAGTAATGTTCCATACCAATCATTTTTAAGTTGATTTCACCAGTGATATGCTTACTGTAGCCTAAAATACTAGGAAGTATAATCATTTTGGTGGCAGCTCCAAAGAACTGAAAAACAGATATATGTAAACAATAATTTTCCTCACCCACCATTTTTTTTTCTTTTTTTTTTCCAAAATGTTTTTATTCATTTTATAACAAAATAACTTAACAGTATAGCAGGAAAAAAACAAATAAACTTTATACAATGTCCATAACAACTTAAAAAGCAATATACATAGGAGAACACGATATTTCTGAAACAGATTAGACAATTTTGTCTAAGCAATTAAATGATGAGTTGTGTTGTTAGTTCTTGCTTTTATAGTACCAATCTTATTCTAAGAAATGTATTTCACAAGATTAAAGACAGGAGTAGATTGGGATTTCCAATTTTTTGTAACAATTTTCCTTGCTATAGAAAGGATAGACCATAGTAAAAGTGTTTGGTTTTTAGGAATGACTTCAGGAACAGAAACATTGAAAAGGATAAGGGAGTAAGAAATTATACAGCTGTCATTCTGGGTCTATTTCACATAATCGTACATCCACATTTATTTATTTTATTTTACATTTGCTAACCAGGATGGTCCGACTGGATACAAATCCATTTTCAGTGGAGGCCCGGGGCGAAACGCTCCACAGTAAGAACATTTTACACAATATGTTAAAATACAGTATACAGAGAATTTTCAAACAATATGCTAATATGACAAGACCATATGATTGAACATTTGAAAGTTTGAAAATGTGAAAAAAAAAACTAAACAGTGCTAGCAGGGGGGCAAGTCCCTCTACACCCCCCAAACCCCCCACTATTTAAATATACCAACTCAAAGATCGCACTACATAGCGGTAAAGGGAAATCTTCCTGTTCCGTCCTCTATGGAGATCCCCATTCAGATAGTTTGAACTTTTAAAAGTTCGATCATATGGTCTCAGCCATATGAAAGTCAAGCTTTTAAAAGTTCAACCTTCTGAAGAAGACCCATCATTCCATAGAGCTTTACAAAGATATTTAAAGTCTAACCAAAATGGGGAAATTATTTTGCAATTAACAACCATGTGGCTCCAGTCAGCATCAGGGTGTCCATATCTCCAGCATTTCATTTCATCTTTCTTGTACATTATTGCTAGTCTATGTGGGGTGAAAAAACATCTATGTAAAAATTTTCATGTGTATACATACCAGAACAGGGAAGATGTGGATTCCTTCACTGACTATAAGCAACGTTTTTTTTATCTTTTTCTGAGAATACTTGTCTATTAACTTTACTTGAATAATTCCAAAAAGAAACATTGTTTTGCTAAAATAATTTCTGAGAATTTTATAAATAACAGATATGTATGAGACATTCTTGAGTGAGCCATTAATAACTGTTGAGATAAAATCCAAAATTTTTAAGTTACTCTTATTGTATACCTGCAATGAGGTTACAAGCTTAGTATGTAGAAAATCCTTACAAGTTTGGATGTCCAGCCAATTGCAATTTTGCAAACTATCTCTGCTCATCAAATAGTCTGCAGAACTTATTTTATTAGCTGTGAGAAATTGATTCCGATATAACAGGTCACCCTTCTTAAATTCTAACATTTTCTGAGTATCAAAAGATATCTCACATTAATTTGGGTAAGTAATAGGTAACATAACTATTAACAAATTCTTAATTAATTGATTAGAAAATGCAAGCTTTTTAAGCAACAGCAATATTTGGTTTATAAGAGGTGTGAGAACAAGATTTGACGTTTCACTTTGAATGTATATTTTTTTAAATCCATATATAAGATGTTTGTGTGTATTTGAGTACATGGTTCAAGCACTGCCCTATTACTATTAAGAAGTAAGGACTCATGTATTGATTTCCAATATGACATATAAGAAGTATTATTCCAAAGCAACACTATGTTAATAAATGTGGAGTTTAAATAAAAATCAATATTTGGAAACCCTATACCTCCTTCATCCCAGCTTGTGGTGTGCCAGAGAATCAAATTTATTGTGTTTTTGAGATACCAAAGGAAGTTGAGTAATAAGTTATTAATTTTCTGTTTAATTTTGACAAGTGGGAGAATTATTAGAGCTCGGCCAATGAATAAGATTTTAGGTAACAGTGTCATTTTGATTAAAGTTAGTCTGTCTTCAGATATGAAGAAGAGTCTGTTCCAACTGTCAATTAGACTAGTAATTGAGTTTATAAGTAGTGGGTAATTATATGTGAGTGATTACTTTATAAATAGATTGATTAATGATACCTAGATATTTAATATGCATGCTCTCCCAGTTTATGTCTCCTTTTGATCTAAGTTCCATAGTAACATTTTTATTGACTAGAAGTGCCTGAGTTTTGTGTGATTGGATTTTAGACCAGAGATGATTGCAAAGAAGTCTAGATTATGTAATAGGTGATCTATTGAATTTTCAATATCATTAGAAGTTATTAGGAGGTCATCAGCAAACAGTTGTATCTTGGGGGATAATTTGACTGACACTTTATATCCTTTAATGCTGTCATTATTTCTAACATAATTTGCAAGAGGCTCAATAGCCAGGGCAACGAGTAATGGGTAGAGGGGGCACCTCTGTTTAGTACCTCAATATTTTGAATGGGCTAGATAGATAAGATCCAATCTTTTAATAGACTATGGACTTTTCATATAGTTTTTTAATCAATCCTACAAAGTTTGGGGAGAAATTGCATTTTTGCAGAGCTTTAAACAGATATGGCCAACTTAGGGAGCCAAAAGCTTTATCTATAACAAGGCTTAATATAGAAAGCTCATTTTTTCTTGTTTGCTAAGTTTATTAAGGACAGTAATCTAGTTGCATTGTCTTGTACCTTTCTGTTTTTGATAAACCCGGTTTGGTCTTCATGAATTAATATTGAAATAATATTATTTAATCTGTCTGCTAAGATAGACACGAATATCTTCTAATTAATGTTAAACAAAGAAATTGGCATTTATGATGTGCAAAGGTTGGGCTCTTTATTTGGTTTTATGATAGGAGAGATGATAGAATATTTAGATGAGGGAGGGATGTTTACTGTAGTTTTAACTTCTTGGAATTTACTGAATAAGATTTTCAGGATGTTATCAGGTAAGAGTTGATAAAAATTCCAGAATTGGACCATCCAGTCCTGGTGCCATTTTTGTCTTAAGATTTTTTATTTGTTCCTTTAATTCTTTAAAGGAAAGGGGTCTGTCTATGTTATTAATACTGTGTTTGTATACCTTCTTTTGAATATTATTAGCAAGAAAGTTGGCTATACTTTTGTTATCACTTGTAGATGAGTTATTACTATTAATATTCTTGTAATGGTTTTTAAAACATACTATGATATTTTTTAGATCCATAACTTTGATAGTCTGATTATTTCTAGTGTATATTATTTCCTTTATATGACTTTTTTCATTTAAATATTTAGATTCAATCACAATCGTGCATATTCTTGGGATTAATTGAATAGGATTGTAATATGATTTTTCCCAGATTTATTAATATTTTATGCTGCATGGTATCCTGATATTCCTTGCTCAGTTTATATCTGCCAGCTAATGCAGATTTGTCATTTGATGTAAGTTTTAGTTTTAGTTCATCGATTTCTTTTTGTATGTCTACCAGTTTTTTATCCCACTCTTTCCTTTTATTTAAATACCAACTTTTGACACTACCATGTAAGACTACCTTTAAAGTGTCCCATAGGATAATATCTGAAACCTCTACATTATTATTGGCATCTAGGTAAAGCTTTATTTCATCCAGAAACAATTCTTTAAGCCCTTGTACTGTTACTAGATAAGCAGTCAGTCTTTGGCAGAAGTTTAAGGGGTCAGTATTAAGTGTTACATTGAATTGTGCTCAGACATAGGGCATAATGTCAGCATTACATTATCAGTTTTGGCCAATAAAGAATGGATTACAAATACTTTGTGTTGGTTTTTGTGCCATATCTGTAAGAGTAGTGAGAATACCTCAGGGAGGATACTATTTTTAGACTGTCAATGTCAATTAGGTTTCTATCTTTTATGTAGTTGTTCAAGTGCTTGGCAACAGGGAACATCTTGTACGGCTTAGAGTTTGTGGTATCAGTGGAGGACAAGATACAATTAAAATCACCTGCTAGTATTAACTTACCTTTAGACTTTAATGTTATGGTGTCCAAATGTTTTTTTACAGTTTTCGTCCCGAAACCCAGTATCCAGTAGGTGTTTGTGAAAGTGTACATCTTTTTATCTAGTTTTAGTATGACTAGAGCAAACATACCATCATTGCTTAAGTATGAGTCAACTATTTCTGGAGTTCTCATTGATTTTCTGTGTAAAATTAGGACACCTCTTCTTTTGTGGTTGTACTTTGAACTTACCAAAATCTTATAAACCTTAAAGGTTAATTTATTTAGATCTTCTTTTACTAAGTGGGATACCTGAATGAATGCAAACTCTGCTTTATGTAACATTAATATTTGATGACACTACTCCTTTTCATGGGGTTGTTCAACCCACTGACATTAATAGATATAATGTTAAATATTATCATTTGATCGGGACTGCTATTATAAGTAAAATTGAAAAGTGCTTTCCTTGATTCATTATGGTAAATATATATTTTTTTAAATGTTATGGACAATTTAAAAACTCTAAATTTGAAAATAAAACTGGATATTTTAATAACCTTCTGCATGGAAAACTAGGCTTACTATATCTCTCATAGAAGCCACAGACTAAACCTCTCGTGACATCTAGTGGGAATCCCCAGCTACTGCAGGTTAATAACAAGCAGAAGGGAAGCTGCATGTACTTTAAAAACATACAAAAGGAAATAAAAATCAATTTAATATACTATGTATGCATGAACTAAGAAAATGAAGCTGCATGCAACTTATGAAAATTCTTTTTATCTAAACAGACTAGCTAAGATAAATGGATTAATCCTAATAATTATTTGTTATGAGTAAATACAGGACTGTAATGTCATTAAAGCAGACAGAAAAAACACTGATTTGCAACCTATAAGATATTTATCAACATACGGCTATGTAAGAATAAATAGATATACAAGCTGCAGTTTTTTTTTTTTTTTTGCTTGTATCCAAACATCTTACTGGAGTAGAAGTAATAATTTTTGCAGTGTTATGAATGTTGCCTCCTGCTGGTACAAGCAAAGAAATAAGATACAGAAACATATTTATGTACACTGTGGGCAGGATTCACGATGGCTTGCACGGAGTCTAAGAGTCGTGTAAGACTCCATGCAGTCATCACGATCCAGAAACAGCCCGAAATCCCGTGTAAGAGACAGCTAAAACGACTCTTACATGGGCAGGGCGTGGATATGCTAATCCCCCCACTTGCAGCCGAAAGGCATGCAAATGAGGTAGATTAGCGATCCACGAAACTGAAACCAGCCCGTGTAAGAGTCGTGTTAGGTGCAGAAATGTACTCAGTTGACAACTGAGTACGTTACTGCAAATAACACAACGGAGCCATGACAGCTCCAAATAAAGTGTGCAAATGTTGCAGTCAGCATGCCAATGGCCAAATATGTGGCCATTGGCATGGTAACCGGATGCAAACATGAAATAAAATATTTTTTTTTTTTGGAGATCGGCGAGGTTTAAACGCAGCGCAGCCCCGTGAAAACGGGCTGCGCTATATAAAACAGAAAAATAAAGGTTTGAAACCCACAGATGTGGGTTTTATGTAATGCATGGATTTGAAATGCAGGGACTAGCAGACAAAAAACAACATGGCCACCGTCTAGTGGTTGCTAAGGGGGGAAGCTGAGTATAAGACATGTAACTAAGCATTAGTAGGCAATCCTATGTAAATGAGTGGTAGGATAGTGAATCACACTGTCACATAGCAAATGAGCACATTCCGTGTAGTGTAGGAGTTAGATAAGGGGGTGTAACAGAGTAGGAGATAGGTGACATCACAGGGGGGAATGTCATGAAGAAATCAAGCTCATTGGAGCAAAGTGGTATGTAAAAGATGTCAATCACACAGCAGAAAAAGAGGAGTGTCAACAGATAAGCATGGGAAAGTCAAGAAATGGAAGGTGTACAATGTGGCCAACACCAAAGTTTCTTGCGGTACGTGCATGCGTACGTATGCACGCTGGGAGCCGCGAGTAAGACAGAGTGCGCGCGTGTAAGGCAGAGTAAGCATGTAGGAGCTTGTGTAAAGATCTATTAACCTGTTTGCACTGATGTGCGTGCGTTTTAACCCGAATAAGCAGATTCAAGTCTGTGTAAGCATGTGTGCATGCGTGGTAGCCACTGTGAGCGTGTTTTTGCTGGTATGCGCGCTGCTCCCCCCTGAGGAAACAGAGAGGGAAAGGAAGCAGAAGAAATAGTAGGAAACTAGCAGGGAATACTTGTAGAGGTAGCAGGTGAAAACAATTAGAAGCAGGCAATTACACAGGCAGAATACAAGCCCAGCCCAGCACTTAAAACACTGCAAACAGCATTGCAGTATGTTTCTCTCAAGAGACCCTGCAAGACAGGAGTAAGCTAGTAGAAGTGAAAACTGAAAAAGCTGCACTCAGACCAAACATGCTAGGGGCTGCCATAGCTGTCATAAGGAGACAAAGTAGACTTGATGAGGGTGGTGACAATGGAAATGCTGCCAGACAACCCACAGTGAGGAGACGGAGAAGAGTGTACAGGCCCAGGGTCACCTACCAGGGGTTACATGAGCTGGAGATAGTGGAGCACTGTAGAGTGGACAGAGACCTCCTGCAGAAAATTGTTGAGCTGTGCAGGCCATGCCTCACACACAGAACCAACAGAGGGGAACCCATCCCAGTGGAAACCAAGGTACATGTTGGCCTAAGAATACTAGCAACAGGTACCTTCCAGAGACCAACTGGTGATATGATGGGGATATCACAGGCATCAGCCGCCATGGTACTGCACCAGTTCCTGGATGCCATGTCAGCGCATGTCGGTGAGCATGTATATTTCCCCAATGCCCGTGAGGTATTGGCCAGCAATATGCGTCTCTTCCAGCAAATAGCGGAATACCCTGAGGTAGTGAGTGCAATAGACTGCACGCACATACGCATCAAAGCACCAGCCGGTGAGCGGGGTAGGGCCTACATTAACCAAAAGGGCTTCCCCTCCATCAACTGCCAGGTCATGTGTGATGCCCAGGGCATAATAATGAATGTGTGTGCTGGCTGCCCTGGGAGCTACCATGATTCCCATACCTGGCATTTGACGCAGCTGTACCAGACATTTGCCAATGGGGACATCCCACATGGTCACCTAGTGGGGGATGCAGGTTATGCACTGGAGCCGTGGCTGATGACACCCATCAGAAACACACACACACCTGAACAGGAACGCCATAATGAGGCACACGCACAAACACGTAATGTAATAGACTGTGTGTTTGGGCTGCTCAAGTCATGGTTCTGGTGCCTGGACACATCTGTTGGAACCTTGCAGTACTCACCAGCTACATGTACCCAAATTGTCATGGTATGTGCTATGCTACATGATATGATTCTGCAAAAACAGCTGCAGCAGGACTAGCATAGGGCCGGGACAAACAGCCCCCCACCATTGCCAAGGCCATCACAGGCAGAGCGTGACTCGGAGGATGAACAACCTGAGCCTGCCCCAGTAGGCAGAAGGAGGTGTGCCCAGTATTCCCTGGCCTTGGCAAAGAGGCAACGCATAGCACATACACTGGCTCAGTAGGAACCCTGGGAATGATAACCCTCTCTGACTCACTCATATAGTAACAGGGACGCCTAACATGACACAACCTCCTCTCAAACATGTACAGGGAGTGTAGTATGTGCATCCGACAGAGGCAGCCCTGCCTGATTGCCATGTGTTAAGCAATGCAACACCATCTAGTATATGCAAACATGAAGACCCAACCTAACATCTTACCCTCACCAAGCATGATGCCACACTATGAGGACAACAGGATCAAGTACAATAATTGGCTGAGGTATTGCTGTTAGCAAGGGGGAACACATGGCTGACAGCCTGGGCTGACATGCCGAGCAAGACATGATGCCCCACCTGCTAGGGATGGCATGCACCCAGCACACCTGGCTGTGTAGATACTGGCAAAGGCTGTTGTCACCCCCACTGTGCCTGGAATAGGTAAGTCTGGAAACACAAACATACCACCATAGGTAGCACAAGGGATAATAACCTGGACGTAATGCTACCCAACGCCAGAAGTCTAACCTGAAAGGTGCATGCAGACCAAACCCACCACAGCATGGAGAATGGTAATATGTGTTCTGTAACAGAAACTTGGGCAAGGCCCAGAAGAGCACCCTAATACTACCAGGTTATGCCTCATACCATGCTCTACAGCTCCAAAACATGGAACACATGACAATAGGAGTGTGGCTGTCAGTAATTATCAAGGATAACCACACCCCCAGGTTGGTACCACAGCAAGAAGCAGCATGGACTATCCACGGGCAAGTAACACTGTCTCAAACTGTGTACCTGTTTGAAGCCTGCTACAGACCACACACACAAACCCAGGTACCCCAGCCAGCCATCCTGAAGACACTTCAGAGTATGAATGTCTCAACAAATACCAAACAAGCCACACACAAAGTATGACATAGGTGGCAATCCATTATGTATGGAAGAAGTAATCAGGGACCTAGGGACACAAGTGGACGATAACCTGTCATGTGACACACATTGCCAAGGTGGCCAGGAAGACCTGCTATATTGCCCACCTTAATATGAAAGGATGCACATGTAGAGCTACAGAGGTCACTGTGCCCCCATACTCTTCCCTTATCAGGCCCATACGTGACAACAATACCCCAGTTCGGATGTGCCTTACCTTACACATGCAGCAGTCAGAAAGACCCCAAATGTACCCCACCAACTGGATAAAGGGTCCAAACACTGGACATCTGCAGCCTGGCTGAAGAAACCACAGCCCAATTCAGAAGCATACTGCACAGTCAGAGGTGATGTATGCCTGATGTACAAGGCCATGTCCAATCCAGAATGAATGGACATGCTCCACTGCAGAAACCCCAAATCCATCAGACACACCACAGTGAGATATCTGAACCTCCACACATAGATTAATAGGATGTGCTGGAGGGACAGATCCATAACCCAGAGGCTCCTGACACTCTGGAACAGAATTCCAGTCCATGATAGGCTGAGCTCCACACACAAACTCAACAAGAGAAATCCGGTGAAGTGCATGGGAGATAGTATGTGTACACTGGGGGCCATCCCTGTGTCACATCTAGGAAAGTAAACCCAACGTGGGCATAATATGCACATTTCAAGGAGTGTTGAGACCCACACACAGTCTGTCCGTGCTCAAACAAGGCCAGGGCAGATAGCCTAGTATGAACCTATGAACCTATGATGATACAAATTGTGAAGGACACAAAGGATTATCACACAGCTGTCCTACCTGATGGTAATAACCATGGTGATAATCCACAGATATGCTCTGCAGCACTCTAATATCACAAACAATACACCAAACCCACACACATTGCCAACAGCCTACCGAACAGATACCTTCCAACCTCCCCACCAGCACCTAACTGCCAAATATCTATCCCAGGAGAGTGCTGGCCCCCTGACATTGCAGATGCTGAGGTAACAGCCAGCATCCACAAAGCACAGCACACAGCATCAATGGTACCAGATGTTGTCCTGGGTTGTGTCCAACAAGTACTGTAAGAAGAATGGAACAGCAAATAGCATTACTGCGCACTATCAGTCCTACCACAGGATATGTACCCAAAGAGCAGTGTACAGCAACAGTGGTCCCACACCACAAAGGGGGTGCCTGAATGGATACTGCAAACTATCACCCCTCAACCCCGACTATCTAGGTTGGCAAAGTAATGGGGAGGATGATCATGGATCCCATGAATAACGAGATTGGGTACCTACAGACACTGGACCCTACCCAGTGTGGCTGTCATAGGGCAGATCCTGCCCCTTACACATGTCTGACTCATGTGAAACATGCACCAAGCCCATTGATGTGGGGAATGTTGATCACACAGCCTATCTGGACCTTGCTAAACCCTTCCATACAATACCCTAGTTGGCAGTACAGATAAGCTCACCAGCCTAACTATAAACCCTTATGCAAGTAGATGGGTTGCAAACCAGCTCAAGGACAGAACTGACCTGGCAGACATGCTGTAGCCATGGAAGACTGCAAACCAGGTACAACTGGCATCCCACAAGGCATGGTCCTGGAACCTCTCTTGTATGCTATATATGTCACATAGGTACAGGCCAACATGGAAGGACTCTGTCTGAACAGGTTTGCAGAGGACTACAAACTGGCCACAATATCGGACCCTCCAGCTGACACAAGCAACCTACAAAAGGCACACATAGAAACACACAAGTGGTGCCATAGCCATGTCAACAAGCTAAATGCAGAATAGTGTATAGTCAACCCCTGTGGAAACACAGTACATGGCCAGAAATTACCACATAGGTGTTAACCCAGTAAGTACATCAGGCGCAATAAGAGACCTGGGGACACAAGGTGATAGATATCCTGCATGTGACAACCATGTGTCTGTAGTGGTTACAGAAACATACCATATACCCACCTAATCATGAAGGTAAGCACAGCTTGGTTAGGGTAGGTCAATGTGCCTCTCCAGTCATCCATCAGCAGCCTCACAATTGTGTACAATGGCCCTTCAGGGATGTACCGTAGCAGACACCTGTAGCAACTGGAAAGACCACACAAATACCCCACCAGGAGGATCGCAGAGCTGTAACAGATGCCATGTGTCGCCTGAGTAAAGAAATTGCAGCTCCACACAGTGCCATACTGCCTGGCTGGAGGTGAACTGTGCCTGATGTATAAAGCCATGACCAACCTGGTATCAATGGACATTTGGCACCATGTAAATACTGAATGCTGGTGACCTGTGCAGCTGACAGGCATGAACCCCAGCACAGACATAAACAGGACATGCTGTACCAATTTGTCCATAACCCAGAAGCCCACTCCACTCACGACTAAACTCCCACTACAGGATATCCAGGGAGTCCCTCAGTGACTGTCACCCAGAGGAATCATGATGACTGGATGGGAGATGATAGGTGTACCCTGGATATCACCTGTATGTCACGGGTAGACAGAGGCACAGCGCACTAACCGTGACATATATCATGGCAAACACCAGTAAATGTGTGTTGAAGGACAAACACTCTCTGACTAGCATTACAAATGAACTAGGGCACATGGCTATTGTTTGTCACTGTCCACACAAGTTGTGGAATACATTAACAATGTCAGACAATCATGTACTATGCTGTCCATATCTGAACAAAATGCAACATGGTCATATCTGCACAACTGGCCGTCAACCAATATTATAAGCAGTGATAGGACTGAAACCGATTATACTGTCCACCACAGTGAAAGTTCTGCACCAGTACACTATACGACAATACAACTGTTTGGTCAGCAGGAAAGGATGATGACAACTGTATGCAAACTATCCCATGGCGACCCTGTAGGCACAGCATAATGCCTGTTAGGTTCAGACACAAAGCAGTTGGGCAGTAAGAACACAACCTGATGTCCAACACTCAACTGTACATGTGATATATAGATGGCGTCCACACACAAACAGAAATGTGGTGGTCCACAGATCCCAACATAAGGAAAGGTCACACTAGGCATGCTCGCACACTTAGATAAATGAGACGTGGCAGTCAAGAAGCCATACAAACTGTGAACTGGGCATGCTCACACACTTAGGCCATGTCACAGTTCAGTAGTTGCACACACATATCTGGCATTTCTATGTGTTAACACAGGAACCTCCCACAATACAGACATCTGCCCAGTGCACACAGTGAAGTTACAACAGAGACATAAGTAAAGTACTGGATCCCACTCATATGCAAACATCTCCCACAGTAGACACATTGTTTATAAAGACAGGGAAGGCTATGGCTATAAAGACCCACAAACAGTATATGAGCAACAGATACTTGCATCTGACAGGTAAACATATGGCCGTAGAGTGCAATACCTGACTGTTGTCCCTAGGGAATACAGAAGGCTATCCACAGTGTATTTGGCGTCTGCCTCCACAGTACAGTAAGCCACTGTGCCTGTGCAAAGTTAATGCATAGATATGCTTTCCCCTGTACTGATGGATAGTCACAGATGTACATACCTCTTCATCCATAATGATGTCAGCACACTATACATATGTCAGGAGCAGAAATTATACCCAGTACTGTGAATAGTGCGCTCCGCTACTGCGTCTCTAACAAGTGTCATAACATAGTTAGGTAGGGGATTGAATCATGCAAGTGCTCAGTGTGTGCATGAATGTGTGTGGGGGAGTAGTGTGTGCAATTCCATGTGTATGAGAAATGTCCCTTTTGGCAACTATTACTACACAACACATGCTGCATATTCCACTGTCTAAACACTAAAGATGTCAGCATCCTATAAGTACAGCAGGTGAAAGCAATCCCCCCAGTAATGCAAATAGTGCACTCTGCTAATGCGTCTCTCACAAGTGTCATAACATAGTTAGGTAGGGGTTTGAATCCTGCAAGTGCCCAGTGTGTGTGTGAATGTGTGTGGGGGAGTAGTGTGTGCAATTCCATGTGTATGAGAAAGGTCCCTTTTGGCAACTATTACTACACAACACATGCTGCATATTCCACTGTCTAAACACTGATGATGTCAGCACCCTATAAGTACAGCAGGTGAAAGCAATCCCCCCAGTAATGCAAATAGCGTGCTCTGCTAATGCATCTCTCACAAGTGTCATAACATAGTTAGGTAGGGGTTTGAATCCTGCAAGTGCCCAGTATGTGTGTGGAAGAGTAGTGTATGCAATTCCATGTGTATGAGAAATGTCCCTTTTGGCAACTATTACTGCACAACACATGCTGCATATTCCACTGTCTAAACACTGATGATGTCAGCACCCTATAAGTACAGCAGGAGAAAGCAATCCTCCCAGTAATGCAAACAGCACACTCTACTACTGCGACTCTCACAAGTGATCTAACATAGTTAGGTAGGGGTTTGTATCCTACAAATGCCATGTGTATTTTTGTCACACAGTTTGTCCATGTGTGTGGGGTGTTGTTCCCAATATTGCACGACATACATTATATCAGTAATGTCAATGCACACATGATGTATGTGTGTGCCACCTACACATATGTACGTGTGAACTGCAAGAGTTCCCATGTCCGAAGCCTGCCTCATGTGAATACATGGAATATGCATCAGACAACTGTATGACTGTGGTGTTCTGTGCAGGGCTGCATGTGGTATGTGACTATACAGTGTGGGTTGTAGATGGTGTCATCCCACCAGCGAGGGATACATGATTGGTCTGGAGCATATAGTCCACATGTTGGTGATGAACAGGTGCAGCATGTTGTCACCACTTGTGGGAGTGGTAACAAGTTGTTCCATAGCAATGCAGGGAATGAATGATAAGAACCCTTCAGATAGGGTCTTGCAGCTAGAATAATGCTCACACTGTATGTTTGGGTAGTCGCAGTACAACCATATAATGGTGTGTGTAGAGACCGTCATATTCCCAGTGTTGTCAGGAAGGCCAAGTGGGTTTCCTGGGTATGGGAGTGTGGTGTGTGCCATGCTATGAACCTGAAGGCAGTCTAACCTACTGTGTGTTGCACATGGAGAGGCTCTGATGCTTTGTGCAGTGCCACCAACCTGGGGGTGTGTGTATCTGAGGTGTCTTTGGATACATCCCCCTTGTTCTGGTTTGGTGCATGTGTAGGGGATGACAAGCATGGTATCAGAAATGACCTGGCACTGATGGTGTGCACTTGGGAGCCTTGTACCAGGAGTCTGTTACTGCACGGAATTTGCTGTACCCCATGCTAAGGACAGTTTCCACTGCATGCATCTTGAGGTTTACACTGCTGCTGTTGAGTAGCATTGCTATTAGTGTCCTATCCCGTGTGATACCTGTGTAGGTGGCTATGTAATGTCAGCCTTGCATACAAAGGCACTATGTGTGCAGCAACAGCCTCTGCCAATATACAACGGCCCATGGGTGACAGGTGCAAGCTGTCCCAAGCAAAGCAATGTGGCTTTTCCAGCATGTAATCCCACACTAACAGGCATTGGATCCCCTTTGAATGTCACTGAAAGATATGTTAATTGCAGAAACTGATGATCCTGTCTACATATTGTGGCAGCATTCTTGGTGAGGGTGAGATGCTACTCAAGGCCAGGGTCATACCAGCCTGTGCCACAAGCTCAGAGAGCCCCTCTATGTCCCATAACATGTAGTCCAGGGAGGTGCGTCAGAGGTCATACACACTGGCACAGACAATGACTGAGTCATACTTCTACATGCCTTGGAGTGACCGGTATGCTTGTGTTATGAGGTGGATCATAGTGCCCGATGGGCAGCTCAGCGTGACAGTCACTTTGTTCAGCCTGGGAGCAGGACCTCAGTGTACGTGATGATAGAGGTACCTCATACAACTGTAGCAGGTGTGTTGTCAAGCCGTATGGCCTGTGACTGTTTGGCACACAGGCTTTGTGAGCTATGTGTTGCATGTGCTCTGCTCTGGCTGAACGTTTGCTTGTGTGTCTGCTTTGCAGGTGTCAGCTGCTCAGGCAGGATGCTATTCTGAGAGCCCAATAATGTACCTGTGTGTTTCTGTGTTTGGATTGCGGTCGTGGCAGGTCTATGGGAGACTGGTACTGTATTCATTGCAGTATCCCACTCCACCTGACAGGGAATGCCAGTGCTGTGTTAACAGAGCTTAGCCCCCAGTTTGGCTATGTGGTTGCATCTCTCACATGTGTTGTACATGTATGGGAAGGGGAGAGGGTTGTCTGTGTACATGAGGCAGCTGTAACATTGCCACATGACTCACAGATTCACCAACTGGACCTGAGAATAGATCGACAGGTGACCTTTGCACATGCTACCATAGCATTGTGACTCCCATACTAAGTAAAGACACATAGGGCCAATGGCGAACAAGGTACTCAAGGTGACTATGTGAGAGTGTAGTGCTCCTGATTTCTTAGTGCTGGCATATATGAATGCTGTCTTGAGCAAATGTGAGGTAAGTCATATGCAATGTGTTACAGGCAAGCTACATGCAAACAGGACAAACAGTGACGTTCTGTCAAGTGACACATGGACATCAGTACAGTAAGCAATACAGATGTCACTAGGGATCCACAGAGGCACTGTATATCTGCACTGCAGGTGGAATCAGTGTTTCAGGAACATAACAGGCAAACATGCATACAAACAAAGCTACAGTCAGCAGGCCTGTATGTAGACTATGCTACAACAAAGAAGGTGTACGACTTCCAGTAGGTAACAGTGCATATATGCAGGCACTATAAGCCAGTACCCAGACATTCACAGGTCATACGGGCTGGGTCCAGCCACACCCCACACAAGTGTATAGACCACATACCTTCGTAATGTTGAATAACTGGCCTGATACCCAAGTGCTCATACCTGTAATAATACACATGTCAAATAACAGACACTGAGCCCTCACTCAGCAGTTCCAGACTTAGTATGATGTATGCTACCTGTCCTGGCACCACAGTATCCTTGACATGTATGGACACTCTCCCTCCTGTCATAGTTAGTTCTGTGTTTTGGTGCTGTCATGCTTGGTATGAGGTGTGACCTTGTAGTGCTAGTGTGCTCTTGTCAGCCTTGAACCTGTTGTGTAGTACTGCACAGATATCAACATCCTGAAACATCTGCATTGCAGAGTCATGTGTGGACAGCATGCAACTCGCAGTTGACATGGCCATCATTGAGTATCAATATGTACATTGTTGTATCCCCTGTGCTACTTATGTAGGTGGCCATCCCTTCACAGCCTCACCACCAGTATGCAAAGATGTGCAGACAGAACACTGTGGTAATTACTATGGGTGTACAAAACAATACAATGACATTCATACGGTAACTGCATCAGGCATGCTGGTATATACCCACAATGCTATCATTACACTGTACTGTTGTCAACATCATACTGTTACAATACGTCTATGTACTCACCCTGTGCATCAGCACCATGTTAACCTGTTCCTGCACCAATTTTACAGATTGCAGGAGGTGGCACAGTTTCATCATATGCACAGGGTGTGTATCTGGTATGCCTGAGTCTGCCACTGATACAACCAATTGACATGTCTGTGTGTGTGTGTTGGTGAGGAACAGCAGTACAAGATGGGGTAATGTTGATGCAGTGTGTGCATGTATGCGGTAGCCCTAGGTGTTATCACTTTGCATGTGTGTATGAATGCACACAGTCCCACCTCATGGCTGCCATATACAGGTGTTTGTGGACAGCCACAGACTGTACCTGCCAGGTCATACAGATCACTGTCTGTGGCCATGGACATGGTACCTGTGCCTGGCAGGGGTGCTACGGACCGTATCAGGTACTAAGCCAGACTGGGTACTGTCATCAGCAGGTGGTTGGTGACTGGAGACAGGTCCCTGTTGGGACTGTCCAGCGCCACGTGCACGTGGTCTCCTGGGGTGGTCTGATGACAGCACAGACCCAGCATTGCTGGGGCTGCTGCTGGCACTATGTGAGCGGCCGCAGGCCTGTTGTCATCCGCGACGGCTGCCAGCTGCTGCTGTTGCTGGCATACGGCCATGTCGATGCCTCAACTGTCCAACATTGCCCTGGCTCATGGACATGTAGTTGTGGAACAGATCTAATGTGTCCCCCCAATGTCTGTCAATGACCTCGGTGAAGTTGCGGATGGCAGCCGCAACATCACACATACTGTCACTCATGGCTGTGCGATATGCTCTCAGCTCCCTCAGACCCTGTCTGGTGTACTGTTCCTTACGTGACTGTGCCTGCATTACAGCCCGAAACATAGCTGAGGTTGAAAGAACTCTGTGGGCACGTCTGATAGGGGCAGTATGCCCATGGATGCTCCCACGAGAACCCATGGACGTCTGCCTGTGTGGTACCGTGTCAGGACCCTGGCCATGGCTGCTGTGTGGGGATGCATGTGCCACCGGTACCACATTACCCTGGTCAATGCCCACTGTATCCTGTCCATCACCTAGGGACATTGGTGACAAAGGATGTATTGGCAGGATGACTGTGCGCATTGATGGGGTCGACAGCTGTGTAGTGTCAATTGGCTGACCAATAACGGACCCTGGCACACCTACGTGTGCCATTACATAGGTATCATCATTATCATTATCCACAGCAGCTGATTCAGGTTCCCTGCTGCACGACACCAGAGCAGCATTAGAATCTGTGGGAATAAGACAGGAAACACAGTTTACAATGTGTACACAATGTCACCACTGATGCACACATGCACACATGCACACACGCACACATGGGCACATGCATACATGGGCACATGCACTCATGCACACATGGGCACATGCACACATGGGCACATGCACACATGCGCACATGGGCACATGCACACATGCACACAACACACATGCAAACATGCACACATACACACATGGGCACATGCACACATGCACACATGGGCACATGCACACATGCACACATGGGCACATGCACACATGGGCACATGCACACATGCACACATGGGCACATGCACACATGCACACATGCACACATGGGCACATGCACACATGCACACATGCACACATGGACACATCTCAATATATGAGATATCAACCCACAGACACAAACACACCTGCAATCAAACACATGGCACTACTGCTTCAGCCTATTATTACTATTAGTATCAAGGGTATTGAAGGTAATGGTATTACACACTCACCAGCATGGATAGGCTGCCTTGCTGTTACACCAGAGGGACCTGCAGAAAAGAGACATTTATTGTCAGTGGGCACAACTGTGCCATTGATACTGTGGGCATGATACAGTTCAGTAGTGCAACAGTTAGCGTCCGCAGGTGTACTGCAGATATTGAGGATATCACTCTTGCACAATAATTACCAAGATTACAGCTACAAAACGAGGACACACCTCACACATGCATAACCTAACAGTGTACAGAATGGTCAACTATACACATGGCATGTTACCTGCACGCTCCGTGTCCTGCTGGTATGGCTCCAGCCTCCATCATTACACATGTATGCTGCTGCTGTTGCTGTTGTGCTGGAGCCACAACACTTAGGAGTAGTCCCTCAAGTCTGGTGAAGGGGGGATGTCTAGCCACCCCACCACCTGTGGCAAGCTGCTGCCTGTGGATATCCAACGCATGCTGATGGACATTTCTAATTAAATCACTGCAGTGATGGCGTACCTGCTCATATGTCCAGTTATGTGTGCCTATGTCATTTACCCGACGGACCAGGTCTTGCCACAGTGCTGCCCTCTCCTGCTGGTTCTGGCTGGTGTGGGAAAAGAGTACAGCGAAATCCCGCACCAGGCTCTGGTGTATCTCCTCCTCCTCTGCAGCGGAGTAGACAGGGTTCCGCTTGTGAACCATAGTCCTGAAAAGGAGAAGGAAAATATGTCAGCAATATCTGTCAGCAAACTATGGCACACATAATACACATAATACTCGACTGCAGTGATATAACTTAAGCACCATATATAGCATATGTCTGTCTATTGGGGGATACACATGTAAATGACCAGATATCAGTTCTCATCCGACAACTGTGCAACAGTACCTGGCACACTCCATACGACAGACTAGAATACTGCAGCAGTCAACACACTGTTTCAGGTACAATACACAACCTCACAAGGTTGTATGGGGAAAAATATCAGCCCATGCACTGCACACAATGCACGTTACATATTTCACTGGTAATGCACACTACTCTTAATTGCCATAACCCTACCTACACCACAGTGACATACAGGGTAACACAGCACAACATATGGCAATGAAGTATGTGTTGATCGCAATACCTCACACACCTGTCTCTGGCCTCACACCAAGGACACACACTACCATGACAGACAGACAGTCATGGTGAGCAATCACACCAGTACACAACATGCACCCAGTCACTAGCACACTCATTCCACCTCACATATTCTGTTTGCAATGTGTTCATGGGTGTGCATTGTGTCTTAGGTAGGTAGTGTGCTTTTGGCCCTGGGCCTACAGCAGCATACTGTTATGCTACCCTGCCGCTTGTGACACATGTGTTATGATCATACGTACTCCTTACAAACAGTTACACAGGGTGACTCATATGGTATATTACCTATCTGCTTAACATTCAGCAGGGGTATGTCTGACATCTACTCATGGGGAGCCTTGCTTCTTAATTCTGTGTGGTCTACTATAGGGTATGTCGTATCTGTGGGTAGGGTCCTGTACCTCCACCATGTGCTCTATACTGCAGTGACAAGGACGACAGACATAGGTATTTTGTGTTGTGGATGTTGGAGGTGTTACCATGGTTGTTAGACAACTGTCATGGGTGTGACCGAACTATGTATATCCAGCAGTGGTAACCTCTATGTAGGTAGTCTGTGTGCGCTCTGTGGTGTTTGAGTGCATTGACACAGTTACTTGCATATGTCTGTGTCCTTCTCCATATCTGTAGCTGTCATGGGAGGTACATACCGTGTAGGACATTGTGGGGTGGAGGGGTACAGTGACCTACATGTCCATAGCTGACACACCATGTCCGCTGACACATTCCATGTACAGGTATTACAGGACTTGTGTGCCACTGTGTATATCAATGTGGAGCCTATTGTACACTTGTTGCCCCTGTTCCCCCCTGACACATGCAGTGGTGGGCAGGCATGCACATATGTGGTGGTTACTGGTGTCAGTGTTTTTGAATGGGGTATGGTACTCCAGTATTCACACTGGTGTTCACTCCATGCCTTTGACACCAGGCACCTGCTGCAAGACATCTGCACACATGTGCCTCACACAGTCTATATATATATATATATATATATATATATATATATATATATATATATATATATATATATATAGATATATTTATATCTGTATATATATATATATATATATATATATATATATATATATATATGTTTGTATATATGTTTGTATATATGTATATAAAATATGTATATATAGATGTAGATATATACATATAGATGTGGGGAGAGAGTGAGAGAGAGACACAGGGAGAGTGAGAGTGTGAGGGGGTGGGACAGAGAGAGAGATAGTCATATACAGACATATCTGTTGTCAGTCAGCTCTATCTGTATATGTATATGTCTCTACAGATATCTATATATGTATGTGTGTATTACATATATCTGTACGTACATATTCTACCAATCTCGATGTCTGTGCAGTAAGTGAGAACCTGGTTCAAGGCTCCTGAGAGCACACCAGCGGTAGCAGGCTATACCCCGTATCATGCTTTTTGGCCCCAGGACTCGGGACAAAACAAAAAGGGAGGGGGTGTGTCCATATTCATGAAGGACACCCACACCTCCAGGTTAGTGGCAACACATGAAGCATCAGAGACCATCCAGGTGCAAATAACCGTAGGCAAACCTGCTATACAACTGGCAGCATGTTACAGACCACCCTCCCAATCTCAGGAATCACAGTCTGCCTTCCTGAAGACATTGGAGGATATGAATGTCCCACCACACACCATCATATTGGGAGACTTCAACTACCCTAACATACACTGGGTGCATTGTTCTACCCCAAACACCCTAGCCCAAAGGTTCCTGGAATTCACTAAGTCAAATGCAGTGGAACAGCTAGTCACCTCTCCCACAACAGGAGATAATATACTAGACCTGATCATCACAAACATGGGGACAATGTGCTACACACAGGAAGTATACCTCTCACTAGTCACATCTGACCACAGACTAATCCCCCTGGATATACATATCCCACCTCCCCCACAACACAAAAGACTACAGTGGGAAACCTCACACATGCCAACTTTACACTTCTTATAACTGAGTTGGTATCCTTAATGCCCACTGGGCCAGTGGAAACCACTTCCCACAATGCAGACACCTTTACATATGCTTTCTATGGACATCTCCAAGAATGCATGGATCATGCAATCACAAATAAAACCATGACCCTCTCCACCAAGGGCAGGCGTCCTGTCTGGTGGACCCCAGCATTGAACAAATTGTATAACAACAGAAGGTAGCTACTGCACGGTAGAGCATAATTCCATACAGCTATGGCATCTCTGATCAGCAGTAGTAGAAAGATACGTTTTGTCGTACAAACATGCAAGGCCAACAATGAGGGGGACATTGCTATGGACACTACAGATAACCACAAGGCCTTCTTCTGCTATGTTACACACCTGGGTGGGAACCCTCAGATATGTTCAGAGTTAGTTCACAGTGACAAACGCTACACTGAACACACAGATAATGCCAACATTCTGGCAGACAGGTTCAGCGCAGATTTCTCCCCTCCCTCACCCACACATGAGGAATTACTTATCCCAGCTGACTGTAACCTCCCTGTCATCTCAGATGTCCAGCTGGGAACCACCCTCAGCACAGCTGTAAACACAGCATCAATGGGACCCGACGGTATTGCAGGTTGCATACTACGTGAACGCCAAGAGGAGCTACACACGCACATTAAATGCTATTCAATCATAGCCTTACTACAGCATATGTACCTGGACACTGGCATACAGCAACAGTAGTCCCACTCCACACAGGAGGCACCTCTACAGACCCTGGTAACTACCGCCCCATAAGCTTAACCAGCCTGGTCTGCAACGCTATGGAAAGGATCATTATGGAACTCATACACAGAGATATTGGGGACTTAGACACTTGATCCCACCCGTTTTGGCTTTGTAGAGGGCAGATCCTGCCTTATGAACCTGGTTGACCTTTTCAAATCAGTCACTAGAGCCATTGACGAGGGCACAGCGGTCCATACAGCCTACCTGGACTTGCCTACGGCTTTCGACACAATACCGCACTCTGGCATCATAGACATGATCAACAACTGAAATGTAAATCCATATGTCACAAGATGGGTTGCAAACCGGCTAACAGATAGAAACCCTACAGTCAAACTCACTGGTGCCATGTCAGACTCAGAGCCAGTCACAAGTGGTGTCCCACAGGGCTCTGTCCTGGGACTGCTCATGTTCGGCATATAATTCTCAGATGTGGAAGCAGACATGGGAGGGTAGTGGCTGACAATGTTCAAAGATGACTGCATACTAGGCGCCATAGTCGATACACCAGCTGACACATACATCCTACTGACAGGCCTCACGGATACCGACAACTGGTGCCGGAGTCATGGCCTTAAACTGCATGCCACATAATGTATACTCATACCCTTTTGGACGGACAAGGTACCCACATATTATCACATAGACAGTAACCCACTGAGTAAAGACAAAGTAATCAGAGACCTGGTGACACTGATCGATGCTGACCTCTCATTTCACACCCACGTTGCAAAAGTGGTTGGATAGACTTCCTACCTTGCCCACCTTATCATGAAGGGATTCACATCCAGATCAAAAGGGGTCATTGTACCCCTATACTCCTCCCTTATCAGGCCCATGACTGTGTACTATGCCCCATTTGGTATGTACCTCACCTGGCACTTGCAACAGCTAGGGGGGACCCCATAAGTACATCACCAGGAGGATCAAGGGTCTCCAACAACTTTCATATGCTGCCAGACTAATGTAACTCATGCTCTATTCCATAGCATACTGCCCACTTAGGGGTGATCTGTGCCTGATGTACAAGGCCATGTCCAATCAGGTATTGATGGACATGTTCCACCTCATACAATCCAAATCCATCAGAACCACAACAGCTATGGATTTAAACCTCAGCACACATATGAATAGGACATACTGTAGGGACAGATCCATCACTAACAGGCTTCCCATACTGTGGAACAGGATCCCAGTTCATGTTAGGCAGAGACCCTCACTGACACTCTTCATGTGCATTCTTGACGAGTGGATGGGAGATCATAGGTTTACAGCAGTGGTCATTTCTGTGTCACTACTAGACAGAGGCACAGTAAACTAATGCTATTATGTAGGGGGGGTCTTCACTGTGTCACTACTATACAGAGGCGTAAGTTTATAAATCTATTCTATACACTGTCTGCAGATAGCCTAGTACTAAACTATGACACTGTGAAACTATATATGTCTATGTATTTCTACATCCCTCTCTATCTATGTATGCACATATGCATATTATATATAGATATATATATATATATATATATATATATATATATATATATATATACATACATATCTCAATATACATATGTATACACATGTTTTATATATATATATATATATATATATATATATATATATATGTGTATACTCCTTTTTAGTTCCACATATGTATACACACAGTAACGTACTGCTGAACATCCATTACTGTACAACCTACTTGTACATTGCACTACAACCTACATTGCTATGTGCACATAGCTACCGTCATATACATATGTATGTGGAGCCTTCAGTGGCAGTTGCAGTATGTCCCCGGCCCTATGCACATCTTCATATACATAGATACAGACCAATAACACATCTGGAGGGTTCACAGTATGTAGAGTATTATAGTAGTACTTTACATTACCTGTGTTTGTTGCAGCTGTTTGCATAGGCTTGCAGTTACTTGGCCTGCTGTCAGCCTCTTTGTTTTGTTGTTACAGGGTTTTTTTTTTTCTTCTTCTTTCTCTTTCTTTCTTTCTTTCTTTCTTTCTTTCTTTCTTTCTTTCTTTCTTTCTTTTTCTCTCTCTCTCTCTCTCTCTTGCTCTCTCTCTCTCTCTACCTCTCTACCTCCAGCGGGTGCAATGAAAGTATTGCATGTGTGGACTGGGAGTACAGGATGCTTTTGTAGGTATCTGCACATGTCCATGTGATGGCCTCTGCACCAATTGTTAGCCAGCATTTACTAATTGCATGCAGCCTGTTGTGTAGTGATTGCAGTTCTCACTGTGATTACAGGACTGTGCTATAAAAAGGTCTGTTAGGTAGGCATAGCCCTTTCAGATTATCAGGGTGGGGACCATGATGGTTTGCTGTGGACACTGTTCTGTGAGAGTAAGGGTTGGTATGTCTCTCATATTTCAGGCTGTGTTGTAGACACTGCAATGCATGTTGTTCTGTAAGCTGAGTATTCCTTCCTCCAGTGTCCTCTTCTCCGTGTGTATGTAAACTGACACCTACGACTAGTAATACTGTGTATATGGGTGTGAGTGCTTTCCTGTGGGGATTGTGGTGTAACTGGTATATAGCAGTGGCTCTTGCAATCTGTTGCTATGGCTTCAATATTTGGCCTTTACATTCACTCGTTGTATGCCTGCTAGGTGTCTTTCCTGTAATGTGTTGCTATGGCTTTCCTATTTTCCATTTACATTCACAGCTTGTAATGCTTGCTAAATCTGTTTGGGCAGCAATTCCCTATGTGTTTGTTGTGGTAGGGTGTTACTGCATGCAGTGTGGTCTGGCCATGGTGTGGGCCTTGACACTTACAAGGGTATTTGATCATGCTGCTGAGCAGGCCTCAGATACTCTCCGGAGCATCATGGAATGGTACATAGCAGTGGGTTACTCCAATGACATATTCTGATATTCTGCAGTTGTGACTGTGGGTTATTTCAAGCATATGTATTAGTATACCATTTGTGATGTGTAGGTGGTGCATACCTTCAGTCAGTCATAGTTACCATTGCATGTGTAGTTACACCTTTCTGCCTACTGTTAGTACATTTGACAGGGTGTCAGTGGGGCACAGCTGACATTTGTTTTCACATTAGGGATATCCCTGTAACTCAGTCACAGTTGCTATGTCTGATCTCTTAACTATTCAACTATGGCAGTGTTTATCCTGCTCTGAGTATTTGTGTGGCTTGCCAAATGCTAGTGACATTATTACCTAGTAGCTACCAACTAGCATGACTGTTTCTCAGCGCACACAGTACTATTTTACAAATCCACTAGATTTGACAGTAAATATACATGACATGCTTTATGTACTACACTTGCTATATTCCCTTTACATTAATTCCTACTATTTTATGATATATTTCTTTCAGCACAATGCTCTTCTATAGCAGTCATGGCTTAGTGGTAAGTCATGCAGACTAGTGTTTCCGAGGTCCTGGGTTCGAGACTGAGGGAGGTATTTTATTTTGCTGCTGAGAATACTACAGGTCTTGTCATTCGGAGTGACTAAGGCACTTTTAAGCAGTTGTAAGCGGGTTAGCGCTGGTTTGCACGGAGGTCACGCATGCGCACTGCCACTTAGCTTTGCGCACACATGCTTAGCTAAGCGCACAGAAGCGCACTCCCGCTTCCTACTGCTTAAAAGTGCTTACTCTCGCACACACCCGTGCTAATTTCTTTTAAAGAAAAGAAAATGGGGAGATAGGAAAGAGGTGAAAAAGGGGGCACAAAGAGGGTAGGACAGTAGGAAAACAAGCTTGGGTTTGCAGGAGGGATGTAAGAAAGGCCCATAGCTGCCCATTTCTTCGTCAGCAACAGCTGTGCATATGTTTGTAATTTGGTGTGAAATTTGAAACCTTCCACCCCTGAGAGAGGTGTGATGACAATAATAATATTTGTTGTACAGCCAATTGTAATTGCTAGTTTACATGTCCAGCAGACATGTGTGCAAAATGGGCAGCTATGTATGGGGCATAATTTTTTTGTGGGTACAGAGTGCCCTTTTTTTTTTTTTCAGGTGAGAGTGGTATGTCAGGTACATGAAGTAGGTATAGCTGGGGAGGTAGGTAGGGGAGGTTAACAGACAAGACAAACAAGACGCATACAGGGGTGGTGTATGACACATGTGGGGGGGGTTACACAATTGACAGGGATGGATGTTTGGATATCTTGAGCCTATGAGCCCACAGATGGCAACAGTGGAACTGAGATCCCCACCCATGGGCAGTTGCCACTGTGCCTTCACTGCCAAGGACGGGGCTGTGCTGGGGGCTGTGTAGGCCAGGGAGCAGGCACGCCCATGAGTTGTGCCACCCGTTCCTCAAGCTGGCCTAGGGGCCCAAGCACAGCATGCCGGATCTCCCTACGCACCACAGTCCGGACACTACGGAAGGTGAGTGGATGTTCTCCTCTGGCCATGCTTGCAGAGGGGGGATGAGCCCCATCCCCTGCAGCACTTCCACCCGCAGGTGACACAGGGCCACCGGAGGAGGGTCCAGCCTGGGCACTACTGCCAGGTGCACTCGCCAGCTGAGGTGGGAGAGGTGGGTCCGCTGGAATCCACCTTCCCTGTCATCCTATGTTTTGCATTATTTAGTGACAGTTTGGGTTAGTAACATGCAATACCATTCACAATTAGTTGTAACAGCATGCATTAGTATTCCCATTAACCAAACACCCATAAATTCAAGCCATTGAACAGCAAGCATGACACATGCATAATTTGAACAACAATACACAATCCAACAACATGCAGGGTTGATTGATGGCAACAGGCCATCAGGTTTGGATGTATGAACAGGGCACATGCATCAACGTACATGGAAATATGTATGAACCAACAGGACAAATGTCCAGGGGTGTTAATTGTGGATACACATACCCATTTCACGTGGAATGGATTATTTGTGGTTATAGGGTAGGGTGAAGAACTATTTCATTAACAACTTCAAATACCTATACATATGCTGTACATTTCTACTAGCTGCAGATATATACACACTACAGGTCTGACTACAGTTTCCTATGTGACAACTTATTCATGTTGGTGATAGGAATGTTACTGCTACATCAATATACATTTCATATTTATTCATACACATTCATATCTGGCTCTGTTCAGCTACATCATCCTGCTACATTTGCTTTATATGGCTATAGACAACTGTGGATGTTTGATATTTCATTCAACCATACTATCTGCATATTGCAAACTGAGAGCAACATATCCAGATTTTGGGACACACAACTTCAGTACTTTTTTCAACACATGTTGCTGTTTGGTTCTGCCTGTCATATTCATTTCATTCTGTACTGACTGCAGTATACTTTATTCAGGAGTTATTACTACTTTATTGGTAGATTCATACCTCTTTCTCACACTCTCTCACTTGTTTTATTTTTACAATTCAGGATAGTACTTAATTCTAGGCTTTATTGACATGTTTTACTTTTAGTTATAACAATCCTTTCCAACAGTCTCACTTGTGTCATGTTTCAGAATTTAAACAGGGATATATTTCACACATGTGTTTTACTCAGCTTCTGTAGCTGTACTTCTCAGCCTGCTGCAGGTTATGTACTATTATATTCCAGGTGGGACATCTTTATTTCAGACTTGTTTCATTTTTATTTTTGGATTATTTATATTTGGATTTTTGACTTACTTCCTAAATGATTTGTCAGAAAACCACAAATTTTATGAGGAACAACCCAAAAATAAGAAGCAAAAATCTATTCATTCTGCAAAAATCTGGACAGTTGAGAGGTACAGTTCATCTGGGGCTGTCTTTGAGTTTGCCACCCCCCCTCACAAAATCATGGTCGAATGGAGCCTCCCCCCTGCGCCATTCCAATGAACCATTACTTGGCTATTTCACCCCATTTATCATAAACACTAATGTGCATACTGCTTTACTTCTGCAATGAGTTGGACTTCATTTGAAAGTTTTATGTTGCATTTTACAGCACAAACACTAATAGATATCTGCTAAACAAAGCAATTCAGTCTCACAATGAAAACAGACTTAGCATTAAAACTGCTCTGCCCTTGAAACTCACTTTCATTGAAACAGCATTGAAACCCACATTCAAAGAAAATACATTTTGCCAGTGGCAGATAAAGATTAACTTTGGGCTGTTTTCAAATCACAGGCCCCTTGCACATGAAACCTACACATGCTTTTTGATACACCTTCCTGATTGTATTAAATTATATTCCTTGTACAATACAGTACAGTTTCGTAGGGCATTTTAAATTTGTTTTGAACATTTTCCCATTTAACAATGAAACAAAATGCATGCCTCAGTAATGACAAAACTGCCCAATTCAGAACATTTCAATCTTAAAAGTCTACTCAGACTTCTACAGTCCACCAGTATCAGTAAATATGCACAATCTCTGAAGAAGTAAAAGTCATCTAAATAATTCCACATTAAAGAAATCTGTAACTAATGAAGAGGTTGCTGTTACAAATAAAGTGCCTGTTGCCCTTGAGGAATAAATTGCCTATGTTACATAAAAAAATGATAAGCTAGTAATATTGCAATAGGGAATGGATGGCAAACTGAGAACAGGTTCATAGTTACTAGGTATCTTTGCCAAAAATGACTGCAGCATCCACCCCCTTTGCAACACAGTACAGTATCAGCAATGTATCTACCTACTGTGGGAGTAGAACCCACAGCCTTCTGCATCAAAAGCAAGTACACTACCAATTGTGCTATTAACAATGCAAGCAGACTCTGAATAAGCAGCACTTAACTATTGCTCCACTGCAGCTCTCAGCTCCTTGTAAAAAAAACTCAGAACTCAGCTGTATCTCTGAAATTTGCAGCACAAGAAATCTGGAAAAAGCCAAAATTTATGGGGTGGGGGGGGACAAAAGCCAAAAAACAGGGACACATTTTAAACATTGCTTGTATAATGTTGGAAAGTTTCTAGAATAAAATAGTGTGTTACCACCATACATTTCAATGCCAACTCTTGAACCCATGGCCCTGTGCAAAACAGTCAGAGCAATATACCACTATGCCAAATCAGCTGTCTTGTGAAAGAGACTAAGACTAAAACTTAAATGGCTACCATTTAATGAATTCAGTTCTCACCATAGCTGTCAACTTCTTAGCACAAAACACCTGAACAAAGCCAATAATGGAGGAATACAGCCCCCAAACATATTCAGTGAATCCAATTCTCACCATAGCTCTCAACCTCTTAGCAAAAAACACCTGGACAAAGCGAGTAATGGGGGAATACAGCCCCCAAACATATTCATTGAATTCAGTTCTTACCATAGCTCTCAACCTTAGCACAAAAAATCTGGATGAAGCCAATAATGGGGGAATACAGTCCCAAAAATATGGACAAATTTCAAATATCCATCTTATAAACTTAGAAAATTGCTAGAATAAAAGGTTTTGTGTTACCGTGTACTTTCTGAAGAATATGAAGTCTGAAATTCAAATGGTGAATAACCATACAATATGCAAATTACTTAAAAACGGCTATTGTGTTCTGACATATGAAAACATTTAAGTCATATTGTGCACTTGTACACAAAAGGAACGGGTTTGCATGACGCTTTTGAATGGACTAAATAGCGAATGCTATTTAGTCGATATGATACTGTCAAAATGGCAAAACAGCGAAGTCATGGAACATCAAATTTTTTCCCAGTGAAAAAATTTGGTGGGCCGTCTTTGGGACTTTGCCATTTCCTCCACTATGGTACAATCTCGGAGTTGGTATATTTAAGTAGGGGGGGTGTGGGGGGCAAAGCCCCCCACTTAAATTTGTGTTTAAGTTTATTTTGTTTTTAGAGAGCAGCAAATTTTTTCCCTGGGAAAAAATTTGCTGTTCCGTTTGTTCGATATTTTGTTGTTTCGATATTATCGGTACAATGAAATACCGTTCGCTATTTATATTGTAAGATAATATGATATAGATGCAAAGGAACATATCTGATTACGTAAAAACTCCTTTTATAGTTGTGGTGCATGCGGCAGTTTGAGCAGAAGCTCCACCTCCATTATTACCAATACTTAAAAACAAATGCATGTGCATCGCAAGATCACACCGACTTCACACCATGCATTTGGTTCTTCTATCAATTCTTAATTAACACATATTACAATGCAGAAACACAAACTACAAAGGCTTTTCAGAGGGACAGTGTCAGAGGAAGGAAACAGGTCATATCATTATGCATCAGTATACACAATGGCATGCATTTTCACAGTATGTGACAAATACATCCCTGCTGAATCATTTCAGTGCTTGAGATGTTAGCATACAACAGAGTTATTTCAGAAAAGGAAGGTTCTTTTATTTTGAAATAACTCCATCATAAACTACCAAAAACCACAGCCTGATGTGACAGTTTTTTCCACACTCAGGTTTACCCACTCATCATTCTCCACTGTAGGTAAATCACTCCAGCCAATGGTAAATAAGACTGGCGGCCCTTGTGATGATTGTTTCCATAAAATATCAAGAGGCATGATGTATTGATTAAAAATTATCTGATGTACTCCTAGTGATGTATTATTAAAAATATTATGCATAAATATGTCCTGTATCAATAATTTTATTATGGGCATTTCTCATAATAATACTAGTGTTTTCTTTTTTAATTCATATTTTCTTTCCTCAGCCTGCCACTCCATGGCCATCTGATGTAGCCTGCCCATCTAAGAGTAGACTGTTGCATTGCTATCACACAGGTAGTAATGAGGAGATTTTTGCTAAATGGCATAACTTTCTCCTATGAGCAGTGCCCTCAGTGCTCCAATCATGGTTATGCAAGTGGTGTGGCATGGGGAAATCACCAACAGTGGGAATGCAAGTGGTAACACATGCAGAAATTACTCTTTTGTGTATGTGATGCAGTTCCTCCATCAATCTCCTCATGAGCAGACAGTCCTCAGTTACCTCTTCAGTCTCAATCAATGTTTCAGTACTAGAAATGTACCCTGAGTTCTTCCCTCACCACCTTCCTTCAGGAAGGGAAGCAGGCAATGAATCTGTATTCTTCTCCCTCCAGAACCAGCTCCATTTCACTTGGGGTGCAAATAGAATCTGGGTCACTGGGGTCAGAGTCAAGCCTCCTTTATTCTATGTCCTAGAGCCATCCTTTGTGTATGTGAACAGGATGCTACAATGCAGTACTGTAATTAACTCTTAACAGTCACTATCCAGAGTGCAAGGATTTATATTGTCATTATAAAACAGTGCCTTCATTTCCACAGCAATGATTTTTGGATCCCATGTCCTCTGCATTGACTTCTATATGTTTATTCATTAAGATATCCTTCTGCTTTTGATTGTATTCTGTCAGGGGCATCTTATCAAAACCCACATACATTTCCTTCTATCTTTTGTTCTTTCTTTATTAAAGCTATAATTAAACTAGACTTCAGTGACTCATTTCAAATGTGTACAGTAGCCAATTAACCAGCATGCTCTTGGAGGAAACCACAATACCATGAGAAAAGCCATATATGCAAAAGGAGAACAAGCAAACTCTACACAGACTTTGACCAGAGATTATGACAGAGCCCCAAACTATTGATCTGAAAGACAGATACAATACAAAATACAAAACCGTGCTACTAGGAGGGATAAGATCACATTTTGGGTGGCGTGCTTAAAGCTTTGTGTCTTCACCTTTAATTATATCAGGTACTTTTTCTTCTGCCATGCTTAGCATATTATAGCACTAACATAATCACATGACTTGAGGACACATGAGACTGTTTCTCATATGAGCTGCTACAGATGACTCATGTGACATACACACACACTGTGTTTTAATGCAAACCAGGTATTATAGGTGCAGCAATATCCATTTCCCTATAGATTTCACACTCAATCATTAGGATTCAACAGGAATGAAGCACTAAGCAAAATCCTTACATAATCTGAAGGATTCAGTGCTTCTGCTGCAGATCAAATTAGTATCTCTCAAACAGTCAAATCAAATGGTCATGTACTGTGAGAAATTGTGCTATGAAGTTCTTATCTCTCCATAGCTATCTAGTACATTGATGTAACAAATGAGTATAAAAAACAGGACAGGTAAATACCTTGCCAGATGATCTGTATTGCTTGAGAGCAAAGCTATTTTTGCTAGCTCGGTTAATGAACAATGCATGTAGTGTACATTAGACATTAGCTGGGACACAAAATTATTAATCTGCAAGAATATTTATCATAAATGTTTATAAAGTATAGGCTTATAGAAAACATTATATCTAATATATGGAGATTATATCTAAGGCAAGAAATGGAATATATTGTTACTATGACAATGATGATGTTAAATATGAAGGGTCCAAATTTCCTTGTAAAAGAATAATGTCCCTAAATAGGAGGCCAGACATTAAGATAATTTCCACAACAAAATGACCTTTGTCTAAAACAGGCAAAACATGGAATTGTTTCGTATGAAGTCATCACTTTTTTCTGGTGGTAGATAATATTCCTGCCTTAACACCCCCTTTCAACATTACTGCCATTAAAATAGGATATTTTTTATCATTGAAAAAAAAATGCCATCCTTTAACAAAAAGAGTTTGAATTTAATTTATTTACACTCTTATTTAAGGTTTATACAGTAATATATATATATATATATATATATATATATATATATATATATATATATATATATATATATAAGTCTACTCTTTGCGAAAGCAAACACAGAATGACTAATTCCTCAAGAAAATGAAAATCACAACAACAACAACAAAAAAAAAAATCACATTTTTGTTATAGCTGTATAGCTGCCATGTAAGGCAAATATAAGTACACTCAAAGCAGGGACTACAAAAAAAAAAAACTTGTCCATGCAGTGGTATTTATTTATTTATTTATTTATTTTGCTTTCCTCATACATACACCTGGTATGCAAACATGCTGAGTGTGCCAATAGTACTTTCAGTTTTCATGTAACATAAAGCTTTAACCACCTCTTAACCACACTGCCTATTCTCAATATCTTATAAACATATATTTCCCATTTCCTGTCATTCTAATGAAGTCTAACTGACTGTAATAGTATTTAATAATAGAACTATGTAAAAGATTTGCAACAACAATCATTCATTTAAATTTGTAAATAAGAAGGCCTTCAGAAATGTTGAGGGTTAATACTAACAAGAGATACCATGCATGATGGTACTATCTTTTTTTTCTTTATTCATTTTTATGCTGTCAGTATCTTGCTCTGGCAATGGGTTGCAAGTAGGGCTCAGCATTACCCTCTTCAAAAATGATAGTTCTCGACTACCAGTGCTGCTATGGTGTTTAACCTCATTAGTGAGGCTGCTTATAAAAAGTTTGTGGGTGATTATGTAATCGTTTAATGAGTCCAGTGATACAAAATGTGTTATAAAATGAATAGTGGTACATGATCAATTCATTCTGATGAAGACTGTTATTACAGTCGAAAGAGATATTTTACTTGCGTGTGTGTGTGCGTGCATGTGCGAGTGCGCATGTGTGTGTGGTCCTTTTCAGTTCAGTAGTTGACATTAGTTTGTTTTTTTGTATTTTGCCGAGAAGAAGGAAAGTGTTGGATTTTTGTAGGGTTTGTAGAAAAGTATTCCGATATGGTTTTCTTTTCTACTGGGAGTGTCTGTGATGACTTTGGTGATTTGACTCAGCATTCTAACCCAGTAGATTCTGCCCATACAGAGAAAACTGTTATCACATATCCGAAGGAGAAGTAAAACAGCACTCAATTGGTTTGCATCAAGTCTTAAGGCATTGAGCAGTTGTTTGCCATTGATTAAAAAAATAGTAAAGCCATCTGAATTCACATTTGAGAGTGAAGAAAATACTTTTGTGGTGCCGTATGGAGTTTCAAAGGTCATTTTAAGTAAAGAATAGCTGTTCAGAGATTTGGAGGCTTCTTTGTTAAAATTTAAGAGAATAAAGGGGACACACCATTTTTTGAATTCTAAAGTTAGGAAGTTTTGAAAGGCATCAGAGTGATTTATAAGCCCAGTGATTATTATCAAGCAGAGTTTCAAAAAGAATGGGACACCATTTGTGAAAAAAACAGGTTTAGCATTTATTGATTTATTAAGGAACTATAGCAGCACCAAGAAGGATAAACATAAGTGGGTGCTTGGACTGAAAGACAAACTTTCTTTAACAGTGACAAAATTTGGTATATCATAAATGTTTATAAAGTATAGGCTTATAGAAAACATTATATCTAATATATGGAGATTATATCTAAGGCAAGAAATGGAATATATTGTTACTATGACAATGATGATGTTAAATATAAGGCTTGAGTCTATCAGTAAAATGTTGTAGAATGTAGATAAAGAGCTTAAATATAACAAAAAAGAAAAAAAAGAGATGAAAGGGATTACAGTAATAAGAACAGTTCCAACTTAAAAATAATTTAAGAAACAGAGCCTAACTCACTGGACAGTTTGAGGTTTGGGGAGAATGATGAGCGAGAAGTCAAGGCAGTGGACAGCAGCAAGTTATTATTATTTTGTTTTACTGAGAAGATCAGGCAGATTAGCTCAGAAACAAAACAAACTGTGTGATGCAAATCAGAAGTAAGTTCAGTCCAGAAATACCACAGTTCAGGAAAGTGTGACCCTATATCAAATCGAAGAATAATATTACACCAAGACATGGGCAAAAGTGATGCAGCCATTGCCCCTTATTCAGAAAGACAGGATCTGAGTTATACGTTCTTATATCAAGTCTTACTCAGAAAGACAAAATTGAGTTATATGTCCTTATATCAAGTTTATTCATAAAGACCGAATCTGAGTTATACACTCTTATATTAAGTCAACCTTTTCTCATTTTCCATAAGGATAGGGTATCTTAGAGAATATACTCTTCATTTATGCCTACTGTGTTTTCAGAGTTTACTTTGAGTCATGCTATCCACCTCTTTGTCTTTCTTCCTGATACAAAAATGAATGAAGGAGGATTCTGCATGCTCTGGATTTCCATAGGCAGCTGAAATACTATCTTGATTACATTAAGACCTTCTGGTATTTTTTTTTGTTTTTTCTATGAAGATAAGCAAAAGGGAAACAGGCAGTTTCAAATGGTTATCTCATGTTATTGTTTTTTTTGCCACTCTCACCATAACAAGTCACTTTGAGGCAACAGCAGTACCAATTATACCAGGGCTTTGGCTTATTATGTGGCCTGTTATAAAGGAGTAGACTCTAGATGTCTTGTAGAGTTTGCAACATTACACACTTCATCTTCCTTGCTTCCTTTCTAAGCCTTGGTAATCTACCCATATAGCTTAGGTTCCTGCAACAGTAATCTATTTATGAATATAATACTATTCTGTAAGTAAACTTACCATCTTCTGTTATAGTAAATTTACTTACCATCTACCGTTACAGTAAGTAAGCTTACTATAACAGTAGATGTTTAAATAGATCACTGATGCAGAAGGTAAAGTCCTTCCTCCAGCCTTCCTTCCTTCCTTTCTTCCTTTCTTCCTTTCTTCCTTCCTTCCTTCCTTCCATCCTTCCGTCCTTCCTTCTTCTGTCATGTATTCTTCCCAGGGCATGGATATTTTATTTACCCTTTTGTCCTAGTTTATACCTAAAAGTGAGGGCAATAGCCCTCTACTCACAGAGGCAAGAAAGCTCTATAGGTTTGGTGCCCTAGTCACTGATCTTGTGCGGCTTTTCTTGAGCCCTTCAGTGGTTGATGTACTGTATGTAGAGTGTGTTCTGGGTCAGTCATTATACCCTTGGCATAATATGGCCCATGCAGCTTAGGATATTGCAACACCTACTGTTACAAGAAATTTACTTACACAACTGTTCCTTACACAAAGGAATAGGAGGTCAAGAAGAGTCAGAGCTTTCATACCTCAAAAGTCTAGCCACATCACAATGGAGGAGTCCAAGTTTAGGGGTAGCACTGTCATTCTGTCTGGATAAGTGAGGATCATGAGGGAATTGATCTTTTTAGCTAGAAATCTCTAAGCTCTTGTACGCTGAGTGATATATTTAGGCAAATGCATACCAGAGGGGCATTCAGTTCAGTGATGGGCTTGAGCAGAAATTATTAAAAGGGAATTAAGAATTGCTTGGAACTGGATGGGGATGTCTTTTGGAATCAGATGAGTAAGATAGAAAGATGTCCAAGCTAATAAAAAGAGAAATGGTAGTCAAATGATGAGAAAATATCAATAAGCGGCTCTACAGCCTTTCTGACATTGTCTAAATGGAGGATTTTATAACCTCTATGATATGAGGTAGAAATCTTTTGTTTACCAAAATGAGCTGTGCTACATTTTTTTATAATTAGACTGAGATCAGTCCTTGCATGAGTTGTTAACATAGCCTCTCCCGTGATCTATGGTGGAATAGTTGTGATTTAATGGAAGAATAAATAGCATCTGAATTACAATGAATATTAAATACTGTACCCATCAGATAGACAATAACAAAAAGAAGCAAGCTCCCCATGCACTCCCCTATGTGAGAGAGCCAAGTCCCCCCCTCAACCCCCAAAACATATATACAAGGATAAGGAGACATACATTAATATGCGCCACATATTCTCTTCCTGTTAACAAGAATTGTAGCTGCATGATGAAAACATACCCACATTCAAAAACCCTGCAGATCCCATTTTTCTTTCTGTTTCATAAAACAGAAAAATGTACACGATATTTTCTTTTCAAAAAAATACAGCCGACACCTCAGTGAGAGTTATATTGTGTCTCTTTAAGAACTAGTTCGCAGAGTAGGAATATGCTCTTACTCCAACAAGTCTTTGTGGTTAGATTTCTGAGAAAAGCTTTGTTTATTATTCCACATAAATGGATTCATAGTCATTAATCGGGGAACATACCAATTGCCTTTCATTTTTTTTTTTTTTTGCACAGAAATGCAATAGTGCGGCATGAAAATATTTATTTATTTAATTTATTTTATTTAAACATGTTTTCTGGGGTAGATATAAACAATTTTGCATTCAGAAAAATTGACTAAATACCCATTTGATTTTGACAGAATTGTTGATAGCAGAGCAGCAAAGTTTCTTCATGCAATATGATGGCCTATGTTGAGTTTAGTAAACAGCATGATTAATGCCACATATATGTAGGAATTTAACACATTGATATGATGCACACAATGCTACTGCATGCTGCCCATATATCTTTTAAAGCATTTTTGTTGCACTTTTTGCTCCCTTCTCTGTGCCTGCCAACCATGAGATTCTCTGCCATACTAAGATACTGGTGTGTCAGGTTTTCCATTCAGCTACTGAGTGGAGTTTTACCTTAATCTTTAGCCAATTTCTATTTTGCATTCCCCATTTGTACTGAAGGACTGGGTGTGTAACGGGTATACTGTGAGGATGACATTTGATTTTGCTGGTGATATAACAACATATATCTTTGCTCACAAACAACTATATGTCACTTATAGGTTATCTGGTCTTTACTAAGAAATTTTGAAATAGTGAACTTCCAGAAATCTATGTCCTTACCCTTTACCCAGGAAATAGTGAGTGGGTGCACCTTATTTTTTCATCTCTGTCTGTCCCTGAGCAGGTTCTTAGGATCATAGCCAGGGATCCATCAAGTAACATTTTCAATAAGCTGAAGGATACCTGTTCTTCATTTCAACTGCAAACTGACATATACTTATAGGTTCATAGGTTCATAGTTTAGTACTAAGCTAACTGCCCTTGAGAGCCATTTTAAGCCTAGCCAATTATCCCTTGTGAAACTCGAACCCTGCACCTTGTGTTTGTAAGGCAAACACCTTAGCCATTGCCACCCTCCCAACCCTTTTAATTGAAGACAGTTATTTAATCCCCAACTATTGCAAATCAACTCCAGTGCAAGACAGTTTTCATACTGGTAAATATTTACATTCATTAAGCTTTGATCACAGTGCTCTGAGTAACCTGCAGAACATAAGCTTGATGACAACCTTTTATTTCTCCATAAGCCTGCATTTCAGGTAAGATTTATAGCTCATTAGAAACTAGTTTAGGAACAATTACCTAATACTAAAAAAGGTATGTAAGGACTAAATAAAAACATAAAATAAATGTTAGAACTGATACTTCTGGTATGTAGTCACCTTCATAAATAACTAAACTAACACAGAAAAAGAAGGGAAAGTGGAGCTATACACAGACATTGCAGAAGAGATAAGACTATAATGGAAGTAAAAGGTTAGGGGTCAAACAGGCAGAAAAGGTTTGCTAATAAAGCAGCAAAATAATTTAAGTTCTTGCAACAGCTCATACATATCAGTATTAACCATGTGGAGAAAGTTATATGTGTATGTTTGATCTCAGCTTTGAACTGATCTTAGCCTCTATACTGAAATCCATGCAGTGTCCCTTTAAACATCATCACTTGTTGTATTCCTATGCCAGCATGCCTTCTTCCTTGGTTGGTACAAATATATGCTATCTAAGTGTATAAGCTGTAAGACAGTGCATTTTTAATTTGTTAATTTTTTTTTGCTATTAAAATGCTTTTTGTAGTCATTACTCCCTATAGGCTGTTTTTTATAAGATAAAAAAAAATTAATATTCATTGTGCTTTAGATAACTTTATCATCTAAGTATTTATTTAAGTATGTTGCTTGAATCTCGAATCTGACAACTGGTTATGCTTCTGCTCCTCAATGGGCTCAACTTATTCTCTCCTCTCTACTCTCTCTATCACTACTGTCCTCTTTCACTCTATCTTTACTGCTTCTTGAAGTTGAGATTATAATTATGAGAACTCATATGTTACCTAATAAGCATTACTAAACTCACTATTCCATTGTATATTATGCCTTATTCTATGACTCTGAAAATTCTACTGACTCTAATGACTTTTGTTATTAAGTATAACAGTGATAATATACGTGATTATGTGATTTATGTGAGATTTGTTGCTAAGTGTAACTGTGATAATATGTGTTATTATGTGATTTTATGTGGCCATTTCTCTGACAATTTTTGTAATGCTTTAATACATGCTGTTATGTTGATTTTATATGGAGCTTTTCTCCTGAGACCTACGCTGAAAATGGGCAACTTGCCCAGTCAGACTTCCCCAGTAAACAAATGTTAAATAAATAAACAAATAAATAAATAAACAAATAAATAAATAAATCTTAATTTATTCATTTTTAACAAATTACATAAGAAATATTTTATGCCTGATATGTGCTGTTTTATATAACATAATGTTTTACCTGCCTTGTTCCATAAAAGTGGAAACTGTATTATTGATAGAGGAATATGACAACTCAGTGTCACTTGTGATATAATGGCAGTTAGTGGTATTTCACAAATGTTATCTGGATACAGTCTGGACTCGTGTAATACATAGATCACAATATGCAGTCCTTATTTTTGTGGAACCTCTGTGCATTGGTAAGAATAGTTTGTGCCTTAGACCACTATTATGAGACTATGGACATACCATATATAAGTTAGGGAGATTTGGTGGTGACATACGGCTGAAGAATAGGGGTATAACCCCTTGCAAAATCACTTTGTTTTGGATTATGTTTTAGCTGGCATTCATATTTTATGTTTAAAATTCTAAAAGTTGTTCTTTGTTTGCTACACTGTTATTTTCCATTTATTGTCAAGCAGTATACTCACATACATATGTACATACATGTTTTATATCTCTCTTTTTATCTGTCTATATATCTATCTATCTTACAAGCCTAGTCAAGTTCTACCCTTGTTTCCATGGTCAGCACCTATTGTCCCTGTCCAAGACAGACATAGTTGGAACTCCCAGTCTGAATTTATAGTTACCAATCCAATCGTCCAGACTGCATTTGAAGAAGGCCAATGAGGTGCTCTGTTTGATACAAAGTGGAGTCTGTTCCAAAGGTGTGGTAACCTCTGAGAGACAAATCTGTCCCTCTATCAGGTGCTATTAATGTCACATAGCACATTAAAGTCTTTAGAGTGAGTAACCCCTGTGCCATTTGACTTGCAGATATGCAGCATTTCCATTAAAGCAGGGACAGAGATTGCCTTATATGCAAGGCAGAAATCACCTCTGAGTAGTCTTTATTAAACAGAATAAAGTGACATGGATTTTAGCCAATCCACATATGACAGAGGCTGAAGACCTCGACTTTACCTTGTCAGGAACCTTTGTCTTCTATCCAATTGCTGCAGTTGCTTGGAAAGGTACATACCAAAAGGGGCACTGTACTCAATTATTACCCTGTTGAGGGAAGAGAACAGAGAGGTTATAACTTCTTTTTTTTCTGAAGGCAATACCCTTACTTATGAGATTTGCAATACAGAATGCCCTTCTTACCACTCTGGAGACATGGTGATCAAAGATAGGGTTGCTGTCAACCAGTGTATCTAAGTCTCTCACCACTGAGTGCATACCTAGGGTGTTGCTATGGATCTGGTAGTTAGTACAAACATCAGTCTTACTGAAAGGGATGATAATCATTTTTTTTCACTGAATTTAAGGTCATGACTTTGGCATCAAGCATTTGTTTGCGTAAGACCGTCTTGTAGGATGTTGGTATCATTTGGAGATTCTATGACCTCTCACAGTTTGCAGTCATCAGCAAACGTTGTCAGACACAGACCTTTAGTTTTTGCTTGTACTTCAGAGAAATACATTCCGAATAGTAGAGATCCCAGGACTGATTCCTGTGGAACACACCTGGTTACGGGTCTGCTGTTGTGGATTCCCCTGTTTTGACTGTATAGGTTCTATCAGTGAGCCAGTTAGTGACCCACCTAACAATATAAGGGTTGATACCGAGTTGGGTAATTTTGTCAATGATGCTTGAGTGGTGGATAGTGTCAAAAACCTTGGGATAAGTCTAGGTAGGCTGTATGCACAGATTTCCCCTTGTCCATGGCCTTGGTAACTGTCTTAAAGAAGTCCACTAGATTTAAGAGGCATGATCTCCCTTTGACAAATACAAACCGAGTAAGGTCAGGTGTTTGGAGATTACCTGTATCTTTGTTGATAGGGTCTATGATGATTTGCTCCATGGCCTTGCAGATAAGGCTAGTCAGGCTAATAGGTTTATAGTTCCTGGGGTCACTGAAAACACCCCATTTGTACAAGGGGATAATGGTGGCCGTTTTCCATTCAGCTGGGATGAAGCCAGTGCTTGGACTATGACTGAAAAGAGTACCCAATGGTGTTTCTAATTCTTGTTGGAGCCATTTAGGACACACCCTGGAATGTTATCATTTCACATAGATGCTGTGCTTTTGACCTTAGAGAGGGCATTTACAACCTGCTCTTTGGAGATACAAAGTAGGGAACAGGTGGTATGGATGTCATGGAGTATGTTTGGAGGGGACAGGGGAGTGAAGTTTTCACAGAACCTGTCAGCTAACAGGTTAGCTATGTCAACAGGCTCAGTATATATGGTATCATTAACTACCAGTTTGGCACAAATCTGGGCCTTTCCTTTTAGTTTACAGATGTAACTAAAGAATATCTTATGGCTGTCCTCAGTTGAGGAAGCTAATTTGGATTTGTAGTTTGCTTTGGAGAACTTCACAAGAAGGCTTATTTGCTTGTTTAAGCTGAGGAGGGAGTGTTTCTAGTTTAGGGCATGCTCCCTCATACATTTGGACAACAATTTGTTCCCGTTATTGTAAAATCTGTTAATGGCAGTTGTCCACCAGGCAAGTTTACTCTTCCATGAAGAGCTTGTTTTGGTCCTATCAGGTAAGGCTGAGTCAATGCAGTTATACAGGTGTTTGTATAAAGTACTGGTGTAGAACTCGGCAGAGTTGCCAGTTCCATCTGAGGGGGGAGGCACGGTGAAGCTATTATACCATCCCCCAAGAGGTTCTAATCTGCTTTGGAGAAGATTTTTAGTCTCCTTCGGGTGGGGTGGGGTGGGGTCAGGTGTGATATTTTCTTCGAATCAGACTGATTTGTGGTCAGATATCTCCAGGGAAGACCTCACATTGGGGGGTACTACAGTGTTCCCCCATACTGATAAGCACCAGATTCAGGATGTTGGCACCCCTTGTGTGAGTGTCACACAGCTGGTCCAGGGCACTGGAGTTAAAGAAGTTGATTAATCTTTGGGCAAGTGAGTTTGAGTATGAGTAATTTACCCAGTCAATGGATGGGCAGTTAAATTCACCCAAAACCATGGTGTTCAGATGTATCTTGATAGACTTAAGTAGATCCAAATGGGAAAAATGGATGTCCTGATTCATGGATGAGGTTCTCTAGCTGGCATTGGCTTGAATAGGTGTTCTACCAACAGTTAATTGCACCTGAAGTATCTCTGGGGAATCATACTGTTTAACAAATCTGGAAATATATTTATCTTTAATGAATATTAGTTTTCACACATCCAGTTTGTGGTCTGAACGTATAGAAGGATGTGTAACCTGGTATGACTGGGGTGCTCTCCACAGCCTTGAATAAGATCTCTGTGACTGCACAAATGTCTGCATATTCCAAGGTCAGGAGTGCTTCCAGTGAGTACAGTTTCATGTTAAGACTCCTAGCATTTAGCAGCATAACCTTAAGGTTGTTTTTAGATGGATTTTTTAAATCAGGAACTTTGTCATTGTGACACTGTCTAAAAAAGGCACTATGAGGGTCGCATGAACCTTTGCCAGTAGCTGAAATCCCAGGGGTGACAGATGAAGACCATCTCTGGCAAAGCATCAAGGTCTGTTGTTCATTTCATCCTAGGCTGACAGATACTGGATCCCCATAGAATGACACCAGAAAATAAGCCAATTATTGAAGTCACTCATTTTCTGTTTGTATTGAGGCAGCACACTAGGTGAAGGTAAAACTCTGCTTAAGGCTAGGAGCATACCTGCCTGAGATACATAGTCTGAGTTCTCAGTCATGTCTCTCTTCATATAGTCCAGTGAAGTACATCTCGAGTCGTTCACACCAATATGGACTATGATGAAATCATAACAGTACCTGTTGCTGAGAGACTTGATTGCATGCCTGATATGGCAGATCCTGGCACCTGACAGACAGCTGACCGTGCCCTTTTCCTTATACAACCTTAAGAGAGGGACATCATTGTGGCTCACGATGGAGTCACCTATGGCTAATATGTTTGGTTTTGTGTTTTGCCTTATGGGCTTGACAGGTAAGTCAGTGGTATGTGAGCTATTATGTGTACTGTGTTCTGCAGAGGTAGTATTATGTGTAGCGTGCTTGTGTTTGTATTTGGGAGGTCTCTGGTGTTTAGGTATGTTATTGGTGAGGACCTCCACATACGTAGGTATGTGTGATGTGGGTTTGGGTGGAGTAGGAGGTGAGGTGTGCATGCTGACAAACAGCTCAGTGCCAGATGAACTGACTAGTGTGTGGGACAGCATGGATTCAAGGTTCTTAATATAGTTGCATCTCTCACATATTGAGTTTATGTGGACTAGTAGTAGAAGGTTGTCTGTGAATATGAGGCAGTTGCTACACTGTCTCAGGATGCCCGTGTCGACCAAGCTGACTGGAGAAATTGTGAGAAATAGTCTGTCCATAGTGTTAGGTAAATTCATATGGTCAAAAACAGGAAGAGGTCAGGAAAAGAGGTCACACTTAGGAATGGCTAGGGGGCAAGAGATGTGTTGATACCTTAGAGGCTAGGCTTAGTGTTCCACTTGACAGTAGAACAGAGTTGCAAAAAAATCTCTGCAGGACCACAAGCAAAGTGCTAAGGGAAAATTTAACAAGCAAAACATTTGTGTCTTGAACCCCCAACAGTAACCACTGCTGCATGGCAGTGCACAATGGTGAACTACACACAAATAAGCACAAACCCAAGCAAATGCATTGCTTAAATAAAACAAGAAATAACCCTTTTAACTCAAACTAGCCAATACAAGCACTCTCGCTGTGCTCTAGTATAATCACCCTTGATTAGATGGGACCCAGACAGCAGTCTCCTCCCACAAGGGTGCAGAAGGACCTTTTCCAACAAAGATGGCTTGACTTTGATACTCACAAGTTACAAAACAGACCCAGGAACAGCAAACCTGGATCAGGGCTATGCTGCAGCTGAAATAGTACAGTATACAATAAAATGTGACAAAAACAGTTCAGACAATTCAAACAGACAGTAGAATGCAAATACAAATTAAAAGTGCAATGTAACAGCATAAACAGGCACTTATAGTTAGTTGGAAGCAATGAATGCCTCAGATCTTTCAGTATCTCAGTGAAGACCTGGCTTTAATGCTCAACTGATACGAAATAGTCTAGATTCAACAAGTCTGAATCTAGCCTACACTATAAAATGCAGGAGTACTAGAAATTCAAAGTGCAGAAAATCAGAGTCACAACAGCAAAAACTGTTTAAATAAAGCAGCATTTCAGAATACTGTTCTCAAAGAGCAATGTATGCCTTAAAATACTTAATTTTCAGCAGATTTCAATGGATGACTTGGATTTATTTCTGATTCACACCAGATCTCTGGCTAAAGCCACCAATCTCTGAGCAGCTCCGGTAAACTGAGAGCAAACCTGTGCAAACATGACACTTAAATACAAGCAAAGTTAAATGATTTTAAACAAAGTAGCCAAAAGAAAAGCCCAAGACTGAGCCTTATTCCAGGAGTCCCCAACTCAGATGGGTCATTGACTGCACACTTGTGGCACAAGAGTGCAGGAAGGCTTTCTTAGTGTAAGATGGCTAGTTTTAGTGTTCAAGGTATACCAAACAGTCTAGATTCAGCAAGGTTGAATCTAGCCTATGATATAAAATGCAGAAGGACTAGAAATTCAAAGTGCAGAAAATTGCAGTCACAATAGCTAAAAACAGTTTAAATAAAACAGCAATTCAGTAGAATACTCCCACAAGAGTGTAGACGACAAAGCTTCCTAGTATGAAATAACTGGTCTGGAACCCAAGTGCTCAAACCAGAATAAAGACACTTAGAATAACAGGAATATTATTTTTTCACCAGCAGTTTCCAGCTTAGGAAAGGTGTAGGCCACACTCTCCTGCCACAGGAGTCTAGACCACAAATCTTCCTAATGTAAAATAACTGGTTTGGAACCCAAGTGCTTAAACTGCAACAAAGACACTTAGAACATCAGGTACAATAATCCTTCAACCAGCAATTCTCAGCTCAGAAGGGTAGAGGTTACCCTCTCCTCCCACAGGAGTGTAGACCACAAACCTTCTTAATGTAAAATACCTGGCCTGAAACCCAAGTGTTTAAACCAAAACTAAGAGACTTAGAATAACAGTTACAATTTAATCAGGCTTCATATATGGGTTGCAGGCAGGTCAAGACATGCAGTCAAGGAAACCATTGAAAAGCATTACCCTGTTTGTCAATTACCCCAACACACAGTCTGGTTTGTGACTTGCTCAGAGTCGCACAGTAGATAAATCTGTGCTGGGTGAAGGAATCAATCCCTCGGTTACAGGAAGCAATTTGTTAACAGCTCATAGTGTGAACTGACAACACTTAGTAGGGTCACTGCCGCATTCCCTTTGGCTATTCTACAAATGCTATTTAATACTGCTGTAGTCACTCTAACCATACAGATTGCATACAAGTCTACTGACTAATTCCAAGCAAAGAGAGAGCAGTCAAGGTTGTCAAACATCACACCTGTTAACAACTTTCAGTGCCCATGGCAGCACTTGGATTTTCTTTTTTAAAAGCAATGGATGAGTTCCATTTTGAACATGAATGGAAACTGTACACGTTGGGTATATAAGCATTGTACATCTGTATTCTACACACTTTGGACTGTTGGAATCACAAACAATGGAATCAAGTTAAGAGCAGTGATCCCAAGTAAATAACTTGTTTTACTGATTCAAAATTAGCATGAAAACAAATAACAGCATGGCTTAATATTTTTATTAAAAAAATAATAGTTGTACAAGCTTTCATGTTCAAAGACACTTCATCAGGTATAAAAACAACACAATCAACAGATATTTAAATAGGAAATAATTAACTGGTTATTCAGTCAATTATGCAGGATAACCTTAAGACCAGTTTTAATGACCAGGATTCATTTAAAGTTGGTTCAAATACAGCATTAAGCCATATAATCAATTTATATTCATAGTATTCAGTTAAACTAACAATACCACCTCTATGAACTGTTAAATTAACAATCTCGAGCGCACTAAACTTAAAACTATCCTAGGCCTGAAACATTTGTCCTATATGGACAGACTAAAAAAACTCCAAATATTCTCTGTCTCATATCGCCTACTTAGAGGCGATCTCTGCTTGATTTGCAAAGCCATGTCAGATCCAGCTCTGTTAGAAATGCTACATCTAAAGAAATCTCAATCCCTCTGCATCACATGCTCCAGAGACCTCAACCTCATTACCACAATCAACAGAACATGGTGGAGGGACAGGTTCATAACCCAGAGACTACCCATGGTCTGGAACAGACTTCCCATACATGTCAAGCGGAGCACCTCACTGGCCCTCTTCAAGAGAAATCTTGATGAGTGGATGGGAAATAGAAAATTTACCCCAGGGATCACTCCAGTGGCTCTACTTGACAAAGGCACTAGGAACTAATGTCGAGTGACACAATACCAGCACAATCCTATGGGATAGGCTTGTAAAGGCCCCAGGGCCATTAGCCTAGTATACATCTATGAACCTATGAACCTATGTGTACCACCCTTCTCAAGAACATGTTTAGCCAAGGCATTAGTTGAAGCACCTTTTTAGTTGTCATAGATATGTTGTGAAATTCTCTCTTTAAAATGTCTCTTGGTTTTGCCAACATAAAAAGCTGTACATGACATACATAAACCAACATACATCAAATCTGAAGACTCACAATCAGCAACAAACTAAAAGTAAAAACCTTTCCCAGCTGTAGGATGATTAAATACAGGCAAATTATTAATATACTGATAAAAATTACAGTCCCTACAAGGAAATGTTCCAACTCTTGAAGTTATTCCCATATTGGGTACATCCATCTTAAATCTGATTCATTCTATAACATATTTGTCTTCTGAGGTTTAATTTTTTTTTTTCTTCTTTAAAACAATATTGGGAGATACTCCAACCAGATTGTTCACCTCTTATGATGCCATTAAAATTAATATTCTTTCTTCAAAACATTAATAATAAACCTCAAAGTCTTATTAAAAGTCATAACATAAGGTATGTAGTTGCTTTAAACAGCAACACTTCATTCATTATTGTTAGAACCAGACTTAAAAAAAAATGGACACATGGTGCTAGTACTTAAAAGTAAATTCTACATCCTCCTTGGGTGACCAATTATTTACTATTTAAATATCTGTTGGTTGGGATGTTTTTATACCTGATGAAGTGTATTTGAACATGGAAGCTTGACTACTCTTATTTTTTATTAAGATTTTAAGCATTGCTGTTATCTGTTTTTTGCATCGTTTGGAATGCCATGACATAAGACGTCAGTCAGGGAGGACATTCATTATTTGACTGATATATTCTTAGAGTCAGAAGTTGAAAGAGAGGAGGGTTTGATTTTTTTTCTTTCTTTTTTAAATTGTGCACTAATTTAAGAATTTTACTGAGTCAAGATAAAACTGTGACTATTAGTTCTGGAGTTTACTTTTAAATATTCTCAGTCAAGTCATATGTTAGTTTGACTGAGAATAAAATTTAAAAGCTTTCCACATACAGTGAATCTGTGTCATGTTTTCATAAAGTAAAGAAATCCTTTGTTAACTTCAAAGAGTCACTTTAATATTGAATCAGTCTCACCTTTGGCAAAATAGGGATGGCTGGAAGTGAGCCCTGTGTACTTGACCTGAAAAGTCATCGATCAATGATGTTGCAATACAGCCAAAGCTACACCATTCCCATTGTGAGTGTAGGTGTCAGAATATATCACTGTTAGAGATTTTGGAAGGAATACAGTCAGGCTTGAGTTTCAGTGGAACGATGTGACAGGGTGTCTAAACTTAATGATTGTGGAAGAAAATAACAGATAGTCTGAATTAATTGTCAGAAAATGAGCATTGTCTGGAAACACTAATTAAAATGGAACCCAGAAAACAATGACTGTGAGGTTAAACACAGTGGTGCAGTGGCAAAACCTCTAAACACACCACTGACATGCCTTTAGCAGTGATCTCAGATTACTAGAAAAGTCATCTGGGGGAAGCAAACAATGTGCCTGATCATGTCCTGAGGGTCGGTGCAAAGTCTATCACAGAGTACATGAGCCTGACAGAGACCATGGGATCTTGTACCACTATGATAACTGGAATAACAAAATGCCATTGAGTAACATCAATGAAAACTAATGCCTGAGGCTGAGACACATGAGTAAAACTCAAACAGCAAGCATTTTTATAGGAGGCAAGCATTCTGCACCCTCAAAGTATGATGCACGCACACACACCACACACATCAAACTTATATATAAAAGTCACTGCTCACACAAACACAAAGATGATAGAAATCTTCCAAAACAAATCACTGTCAGTACACTCACAGAAAATACACTATCAATTATTTCCATTGGCAAGCAGTCATCGACATTTTAGTCCACAATGCCTTGTGACTCAGTAGCTGATGGCTAGGGAAGAGAAACATGCCAACATGTGGAGAAGTCTTTGTAGTCAGATCAAGAGTAGAACCAACATTTATCAGAGTTAAATGTTGGCTTGTACTTTGCATCACTCTAGCATGTTTCATTGCTGAAATTATATGAGGTATGTCTCTCCTAATGCTCACAGCACTCTGACATATCTGTTTGGTTTATGTGAGGTTTTGTATTTTTTTCTATAAGCACATTTACTATGTATTGTACATATGTGATAATTTCACTATTTATTGCTAACATGTTACATTTACATTTTTCCCTTTCAGGTCTCTTATGATTGACATGCATGGTAGGCATAATGGTTAAGGTCTTCATCTGTGAAACATAAGGTTGAAGGATTCAATCCAGATCTCCATTCAATACCTCTTTGGAGTTCCTCCCTAGAACATGTCGTATGTTTCCACATCACATTGACTAGTGTCAACAAAATGGGCATAAGTATATGCTGGTGATAGGTTGGCTGAGTACTGAAGCTATATCAGGAACTCTGAGTACCTAAACTACACCAGGAACCCATGCTAACACTAGTATAGGTCTATGTTCCTCTACTGACCAGTGTGTCTCCACCATAATGTATGGATCAGTAAGCTATTAGCTGGCATCAGAACGCTCACAGCTCCAAATCAGGTGAGACAAAAGGCGTAACAAATAAATGCCAAACTTTATTGGTAACGGTTAAGCACTTTCTTCTCCTTCAAGAGACTTCATCAGAACAAATTTCATTACAAACCCAGCTCTTAAATACCCTTGCTTAATGATGTCACATGAATCACTTAATAAACACACTGCATAATTTATCAAAAAATAAGTAAGTAAATAAATAAATGGTTGAAACTCACTCATATTGTGTTTAACTATTATTGTAAAACATTTAAAACATTAAAACACATCTCATATTTAATTTAATTGTGCCTTATAGGACACTTCAAACCATCTAGCCCATAATATGTTTTAATTTTAAAATACATGCAATATTAACTGCCTCATTTAATCCAGGAAATTGGGTGGCATCCAGCTTTAACTGCCATCTCAATTCACTTGCATCCAAGTGCAAGTCTTCTATTTTACCCTGAGGGTCCTTTACTATATGATAAATAGCCAAAAACTTAAATGAATGTGTCCCATTGTCTTTATATGTCTAAATAAAGTGTTAGTTATTTTTCTTTTCTTAATGTCATAAAGATGTTCACTGATGCATGTCTTAAATGCTCTGGAGGTTTTTCCTACATAAAATGCCAAACATTTTTGACATTTAGCCAAATAAACCACATTAACACTACTACAATTGTAGTGTCCTTTTATAGATATAGAATTGTTTTTATTCAATTTAAACTGCTCTCCTGTTTCAAAGATGTGGCAACAATAATTGCACTTTCCACATTTTGTATTACCTTTAGCTCTATTTGAAAGTCCATGTGCATTTTCATTATGCTCAAACATGTTTTTAAGGGACCTATCCTTCCTATATACAATATTAGGGGGACACTTTCCAACTTTTGTCCCTACATTCAGGTCAAAAGCCAGGATTTCCCAGTTATTGACAACCGCCTGGGTGATACCCCCAGAATCCAGGTTAAAGTAGTTATTCCTATTTAGAATTTAAAAGTTGGCACCCTTTACATCAAAAAAGAGCAATTATCAAAGGCCAACTGGTAAGGGCTGCCAGGATGGTAAGTCATGATGAACATTTTCATGATGAAATTAGTTTTATAGTCAACATGTTTGTTAAAAGGGGCTATCCCCTGGATTTGTTGGAAGAATTATCCAAGAAAGTGATAGGTAAAAGGTACAAAAGTATTTATGTACCAATTTTGGGTGGGCCTCATAGGCCGCAAAGTGAACTGGTTGTTAATTACAGACACAGGGGAAATGAAGCGGGATTCAGGTTTATAACTACTATTTAAGGGCTGGGTTTGTAATGAAATTTGTTCTGATGAAGTCTCTTGAAGGAGAAGAAAGCGCTTAACAATTACCAATAAAGTTTGCCATTTATTTGCTACTCTTTTTGTCTCACCTGATTTGGAGCTGTGAGCTGTTGTGGTTTGAAGGTTTTATTAGCTGGCATCCTGAGATAGTTCTGTTAAGCAAAAGCCAGATGTAAAGCCAGTCAGCCAGTGAAAAAAGAACTAAGGACTGCTACAATGAACATAGGTTCATAGGTTCATACTAGACTATCGCCCCTAGGGCCTATACAAGCTTAGCCATAACATTTCCCTGGATATTTCTTCCCACAATATTTACTTCTCTGGACTCCTGTGTAGCAGGGCGACTGATGTGATCCCTGGGGTCAATCTCCCATCCAATCATCAAGGTTCCTTTTGAAGAGGGCCAAGGAGGCACTCTGCTCGACATGCATAGGCAGTCTATTCCACAGTATGGGGAGTCTCTGGGTCAGGAACCTATCCCTCCAGCATGTTTTGTTTATTGTGATGACAAGGTTTAGATCCCTGGAGTGTGTGGCTCTGAGGGATTTGGATTTCTTTAAGTGGAGCATATCCAACAGCTCAGGGTTTGACATGGCCTTGTATGTTAAGCAGAGATCACCTCTGAGTAGACAATATGCCACAGAGTATAGCTGGAGTTTTTTTAGACAGTCAGCATAGGGCATCTGCTTTAGGCCTGTGATTCTTTTAGTGAAGTATTCTGTAGCCTTTCCAGCTGTTGCAAATGCCTTGTGAGGTACATACCAAATGGGGCATTGTACTCTATAAGTCTAATGAGGGATGAGTACAGTGTGACAATGACCTCCTTTTTTCTGGATGAAAAGCCCTTAGTGATGAGGTGTGCCACATAGAAGGATTTCCTGACTATTGTGGCGATGTGGTAATCGAAGGTGAAACCACTGTCCACCTGTGTCCCTAAGTCTTTCATTACACTTGTCACTTGTCTGGAGCTGGATTTGGAGTCTGCTACTTTTACAGTCTGGGTTCTGTCAGTAAGCTAGTTGGCAACCCATCGAGTGACGTAGGGATTTATGTCCAGCTTAGTAAGTTTATCTATGATTCCAGAGTTGGGGATGGTGTTGAAGGCCTTGGTGAGGTCCAGATAGGCTGTGTGGATTGCCTTACCCTCATCCACAACTCTGGAGACTGATTTGAAGAAGTCAGTCAGGTTCAGGAGACAAGATTGGCCCTTCATGAACCCATTGAGAGGACACAGCTTAAAAGTGGACAATAAGATGGTAAGGATGAGACTGGGCATCCTCTATATCAAGAAGACAAGGTGTACAGGCAGTGCATCAGTCACTTGGCTTGGGATCCAGAATCTACTACTCAGGGAGAGGGGAAAGAGAGAGAGAGAGAGACTAGAAATGTTGTGGAAATTGTGGGAATGCAGCATCTTGTATAGACAGTGGGGGATGTTATTAGTATTAGTAATATACTCATGGCAATCAGATTCCAGTGTAAAGACAGGGCAGTATTTATAGTCTCAGCTTATGGCCAGGAGCAGGGCTATGATGGTAATGGAAAGAATGAATTCAGGCAGCAGTTGCAGGACCTTCAATAAAAGTCAGGACATTATGAGTTGGTGTTGATAATGGGTCAGGAACCAATTTCTCATAATGAGACATACAGAAGAGAATATCAGTATTCCCTGGGTCCATGTGGGTGGAACAATGGGAATAAAGAAGTTGAGGCCATTCTAAACTTCTGTATGGGAAATACTTGATGGTAACAACATGCAACAATCACAAGATCATGTGCGATATTGGTCAACATGTAAATCAGGTAAACTTTTTCCCAAAGTGCGTTTCTATAGTATCATTGATCACGAATCACATCCACATTGAGAGAGTCCACCCAGAGCATAAACCATTGGTGGCCACAATCAATTGCAAACAGTTGTCTGAAAAGGCTTTAAGGTCAACAGAGACTAGGCCAAATACTTGGAAGTTGATGATAGCAAAAGCATAAGAATTCAAGATCTAGCATGTTAGAAAGAAGATGGAGTCAAGGAAAGCACATGTAAAGTCTGCAGACTATAGAACAGGTATGCAGCTAAACCAGGTGTAGAAATAACGTGTACAAAAAAAGCCTGTGGTGGAATGCAAAAGTCCAGGAAGTTATCACAATAAATAAGGACTACAGGGAAAAAAGTGGTAGATAGAAAAGAAAAAAACAGACTAAGAAGGAATACTGTTGGATAATACAGCAGCTAAGAGAGAAATTGCAATAACAAAGCACAAGGTATCAAAGACACAATCAGCTTCTGGAAAGTGAGTTAGCAGATGGGATAATACAACTTTAACTTGTTGCAAGGAAAAGGCAGAAAGATAACTAAAACAGACATCAAACATAATTCATAAGAGGTGCCAGCAATGATCTGCTCACAGGACAAAAAAGGCAGATGGATACAGTACTTCCAAAAGCTTCTGAATGAAGTAAATCCCACAGACTCTGTACTGCCTCATACACAGTCTGCAATGAAAGAAAAAGAAGAACTTTTCCTAGAAAAGTATGACTAGCACAAAGGAAAACGAAGTCATGGAAATTAGCAGGTTCGGGTGATGTTAGGGCAGCTATGATCAAGATGTTGGGAGCGTAAAGGGAGCAATGGCTCTTGAGGGTACTTTAGCAGTATAGAGAGGAAAAGGTTTGCCAGATGACTGAAAAATACACATTCTAGTTCCATTGTATAAGAAAGGAGACATTCCAAGTTGTCAGCAGTACAGAGGTATAAAACTCCTGTCACACTGCATAAAGTGATGGAGAGGGTGATTGATGAATATGCAGAGCAGCAGAAAATAATATGGCAGATGAGCAGTTTGGATTCAGATTAGGATGCAGCACAACTGATCTGATGTTTGCAGTGAGACAGATAATGGAAGTTGGAGATATAAAACAAGTCCAAGTTGGTATCCCCAGACTTGTGGAAAGAATATAATAATGTCCCAAGAATGTCCTGCAATGGTTCAAATTCACAAAAACACTGATACAGTTACTGCATTCTGTGTGTAACCACCCAATATTATACATATGGACAACATCTGGACTCACAGAAAGGCTCCCCATTGGAGTGGGTGTGCACCAGGATTCAGACCTGAGTCTACTCCTATTCATACCAGTGATGGACTACATCACCAAATAGGTCAGAGGGGAAAGATCAACAAAGCTGCTGTAAGCAGATGGTGTTGCGCTACAAGCAGACTCTGAACAAGAACTTCAGTGAATAATAGGTGACTGGAATGCAAAACTATTGCCATATGGTATGAAAAAATAAGCAGACTAGAGAGTTGCCATGGCAGCAAAGGGAGAAAATCAGAAGAAGCTGAAAATGGATATAGAAAGTAAAATGGTGGAATAGGTTAACAGCTCTAATATCTTAGAGGGGTGATTGAAGAAAAGGGAGATCTGAATGAGAAGGTCAAAGACCTGACGTTGAGGCACTACAGCCAACAGGCACAGAGTGTTGGCAAGATGTTTGTAACAGACAAATGCCAAAGAAGCTAAAAAGTAATGTATACAAAACTATGGTGAGACCAGTACTTCTGTATGGCATAGAAACCTGGGCAGTGAAAGCAAAGCAGTTGAGGAAATGGGTGTATATCACAAACTCGAAAGCTGAGAGTATCGAAGCTCTAAACCTCAAACTGGAAACCTCGAAACCGGAAAACGTCGAAGCATAAAGCGGAGATCACCACAGAGTGTTGGAAGGGAAGATTTTCCTTTACTGCACTGTAGTGCGATCTCAGAGTTGGTATATTTAAGAAGCGGGGGATGCAGGGGGGCTTGCCCTCCTGCATAGAGCAGTTTTTGTGTTTTTTTGTGTGTGTACATTTTTTCCCCCCCACGTTCAATGTTTTCCGGTTTCGAGGTTTCCAGTTCGAGGTTGAGAACTTTGATATTTTTTGCTTTCGATCATGTGATATAAACCCGAGGAAACTATAGGTGATTGAGATGAAGTGCCTGAGATGGGATGCAAGCTATGGAAAAAAATAAAGAAATTATGACAATTAGAGCAGAAGCCAAAGTGGCTTCAATTGCAGAGAAGGTCAAAGAGAACAGATTGCGGTGATTCAGGAACATGCACAGGAAAGCAGACAAAGATTTGGTGAAGATTTGGGAGAAACAGAAGGAAGGTAAGAAGAAACAAGGACATCTAACAAAGAGATGGATGGATGGAGTGCATGACTAAAGACATGTAAAAGTCAGACATGACTGTTGAAGAGGTTCAGAGAGTAGCAAAGAATTTAGCTAGGTGGTGACAGCTGACACCATAACCCTATGTAGAAAAATGGAAGAAAAATGCTATCAGTGATGATGATGTTAATAATTTCTGGTGTAATTTAACAAAACCTTATTGATGGCTTCAGTCTTTGAGACCAAGCTCAGCACATAATTAGACCTGAAAAATGTGATAATAAAAGTACCTAGGTACTGGATTTTACATGCTTATCCAACTAGGGCAACATGTGAAAATTAAGTAGCATTTAATTTTTCATGTTGTGTATCTTCGACTGTGGTGTTCAGTGTCCTCAGGATAGGAGAACATGAATCAAAGACTGCATGCCACTGCAGGACTAGCCACTTGATGGTGTAAATTATGGCTGTAGGTGATTTGTTCATATTGACTAATGTTGCCAAATGGGCATGGGTATTTGCTGGTGATAAGTGGGGTGAGGACCTGGCTTATTCCTTCCTATGCCAGGAACCCATGCTAATGGTGGGATGGGTGCATGTGCCCCTATCGGCCAGTATGTGACCAGAATAAAGCCCAGCAACCATAGGTCAATAAGTTACTGGATGGTCAGTGCCCAGTTACCCAGCCTGGGTTACCCGGCATAGCTTTGTTGAGCAAAAGCTGGACATAATACCAATAAACCTCCCAAACTTGAACTAAGAATTGCTACACTTAATGTAGGCTCACTTACAGGACAGGGCTTGGAAGTGGATGATATGCTGGTACGGAGGAGGCAGGACATCCTATGTATCCTAGAGAGATGATGGAAGGGCAGTGCAGTAAGGCAGTGCAGTGAGTCTACTACTCAGGAGGAGGACAGGCTAGAAATGGTGTGGAAAGTATGGTGAGAGAGAGGCTTCAAAAGGCAGTGAGAGATGTCACCAGAATTAGTGACAGACTCATGGCAATCAGACTTCAGTGCAATGACAGGTCAGTATTCTTAATCTCAGCCTATGCCCCACAGCAGGGTTGTGATAGTGAGGAAAAGAGTGCATTCAGCCAGCAGTTGCAGGACCTACTAGATGAAGTAGGACAACATGAACTGGTGTTGATATTGGGTGACTTGAATGTACATATTGGGTCAGACAGAACAGGATATGAGGACTGCCTGGGTCCACATGGGTAGGACAACAGGAATAGAAAATGAGAGGCCATTCTAGACTTCTGTCTGGCAAATGGCTTGATAGTAGCCCACATATGGTTCAGAAAGAGATAAAGTCAAAAGATGACATACAATAGTGGCCAATATGCAAGTTAGGTAGACTTCCTTCTAGTAAAGAAAAGGCACTGGGGAAGAATCAGTGATTGCAAAGTCATCCCCAGTGAAACAGTTGACCCACAGCATAAACCACTGATTGCCACAGCCAGCTGCAAGCAGTGGTCAAGGAAGGCTCTAAGATCAACAGAGACCAGGATGAAGACCTGGAAGTTAACTGGAAAGAAGGTGCAACAGTTCAAGGAATTACTCAGGACTCTAGCACCCCAAGAAGATGAGGAAATAGGTGGAGTTGAAAAAGAATGGCAGCACCTCAAAACAGCATGTTTGATGACTACAGAAGAGATACAGTATGTGGCTGAGCCAGGTATACAAATAATGTACATAAGTAAAGCTGCTGGTATAATGCAGAAGTCTAGGAAGTCATCAAAAGTAAGGTGGAGTGCAGGAAAAAGTGGGAGATAGAAAAGATGGGCCAGGCTAGTAAGGAATACTGGCTGGCTAATAGAGAAGCTAAGAAAGGAGTTGCAGTAGCAAAAAACAGAGTATCAGAGACACTGTAACCAGCTTCTGAAATGTTACTCAGTAGGTGGCACAAGGAAACAATATCAGCTTGCAAGGCAACGTCAGAAAGATAAAGAAGACAGTTAGAAACCCTTCATAAGGGAAACAAGCAACAACCTTCTCACTAGTCCACAGGGCATCAAACACAGATGGAATGAGTACTTTCAACAGCTTCTGAATGAAGAAAAACCTCACAGAAGCTGTACTTCCTGAGACAAAGCCTACAACGAGAGAAGAAGAGGAGCCACACTAGAATACTTAAGAATAGAACTAAGGAAAATGAAGTCAGGGAAAACAGCAGGCTCAGATGAGGTCACAGCAGATATAATAAAGACAGTGGGTGAGATAGGGGAGAAATGGCTCTTGAGGGTGCTCATAGAAGTGTGGATAGAAAGGAGTATTCCAGATGACTGGAGAGTAAGCATACTCATGCCAGTGCACAAGATCATAGGGGACATCCACAACTGTCGACAGTAAAGAGGTATCAAACTTCTGTCACATTGCATGAACGTTCTGGAGAGGGTGACTGATAAATGGATACACAGAGTAGTAAAAAGCAGGATGGAAGATGAACAGTTCAGATTCAGATCAGGATGCAGAACAAATGACCCAATGTTTGCAGCGAAACATATAGTTGAGAAGAAGTTAGAGATGAGGAAAGAGTGCAACTGGGCATTCTTAGACTTGGAGAAATCATATGACAAGGTCCCAAGAAACCTAATTAGGACAATACTGTGGTGGTTTGAAGTCCCAGAAACATTGGTAGAATTAGTGCAGACTATATACAAGGACCCAATGACTCACATACAAACAGTGTTTGGGCTCACAGAGGGGTACCAGTTAGGAGTGGGTGTGCAACAGGGTTCATCTCTGTGCCCACTGCTGTTCATACTGGTGATGGACTACATTAAGAAACAGGCTGGAGAGGACAGATCAACAAAGTTATTATATGCAGACAATGTGGCATTTCAGGCAGACTCTGAGCAACAACATCAGCAAAGGATAGGGGAATAGAATGCAAAACTGAAGGCACATGGAATGAAGCTAAGTACAGGTAAGACAGTGGTAATGGGAGCAAATTGAGGAAATCAGAAGAAGCTGATAATTATGATAGAAGGGAAGATAGTGGAACAGGTTAATAGCTTCAGATATCTGGGAGGGGTGTTTGAGGAGAATAGAAGTCTGAATGAAGAGGTCAAAGCTGGAATCAGGTTAGCTGCAGCCAACTGACATAGAGTGTCAGCTATATAGTGCATGACAGAAGAATGCCAATGAAGCTGAAAAGTAAGGTGTACAAAACAGAGGTGAGACCAGTACTACTGTATGGTACAAAAACATGGGCAGTAAAGGCACAGTTCATGAGGAAGCTAGAGGTGATAGAAATGAAGTGTCTGAGAAGGGCGGTAGGAAGCACACTGCAGGACAGAAGAAGAAATGAGGACATAAGGTTAAAAGCCAAAGTAGCTTCAATTGCAGAAAACATCAAAGTGAACAGGGTTTTGTGGCTTGGGCACATATGTAGAAAAGCAGAAGACAATCTGGAGAAGAAGATTTGGTAAAGACAGCAAGAAGGTAAGAGGAAATTAGGGTGTCCATTAAAGAGGTGGATGGATTATATCAGAGAAGATCTGTGACAGTCAGTTATGAGTGTCAAAGAAGGCAGGAATGTGGCACTGAATCTAGAGAGATGATGACAGTTAACATGACACCCTGACCCCATGTAGAAAATGGAAGTAAGGGAAATGATGCCTTTATTGATTTAGCATATATACAATATATACACAGAGCAGAATAAATTCAATGTTGCATATTGTTACACACAGTTAGAAATATATTAAATCATCTGATTAATATGATATAATTAACAAATTAAGTACATTGGTATTTCAATAGCAACATTTCAAGGTTAGGCCAACAACTAGAAGTCTTATTATGATTTACAGACCTTATTCTAATCACTTCTTTTTCAGTTTTACACAGTATTGCTGTTAAACATAAAAATTCTTTGATTGTAGGAACTGAGTTTAATTTAAATTTTTTTTGTAATATTTTTTCAAGGTACGCAAGGAGAAAACACAACTTTCACAGATAAAGGAAGGGGAACATTCATTAGTATTGCTGATCTAATTAAATAACCATACTCTCTAAAAAAATCCATAACCCTCTAAAAATACTTATCACTTCCCAGGAAACATTTAAATTTTTACAATCCATAAACATGTGTGCCCAATCAGCATTTACATCTTTACTGCATCCCCAGCAAACTGAAGTCACATTACTAAATTTAGAAATGTTATAAGGAGTAACAGATATTCTATCTATATATTTTTATGTAAAAGCATTTCTGTTTAAACTTGAAGATGTTTGACTAACTGTCTTAAGTAGCACAGCTTTATTATCATAAGATGAATCACTAAATCTGCTACTATCTAAAAAATTCCAAAATTTTGCATGAAAGCTATTATTTATAAATAATTTTTATAACTTGGAAAGATTTTCTTTGCAGGTCAATTTACCTTCAAACATAGCACCCACATAGTCGTATAATGGGATAACACAGTTCCGTTCCTCTTCATCTATATTGCCTACAAATTCATCAAATTTCTTTCTAATAGATAATATCAGCTGATTAAGAAATTCATTCAACTAATAATCTTTCAAAAACATTCTGGTGGCTTTGCTTTCACTAATCAGATAATAATACGAGCCCATTCCTTTAAAAAAAAAGTAATTTCAACATTGTTCTGAGTTTTCACAAATCTAGAGATGTATGTGATAGGAAAGCACAACAGTTTCCTTTTTAAAATTAATGAGATTTAAAAAACATATTTCTTAACTGTTTTTGAGATTAATTTCATATAAGAAGAATTTAAACATTAAAATGAATTACCTTCTAAGGTATGTTTTATTAACAGAGGGACTGGATTTTTATATACTTCTAATTTACCATATATGATAAACTTATACAAATTTAGTATACTGTGTTCCTGAATGGTTTTCCATTGAATAGCATAAGATGAAGCTGGCCAGAATATTATAGAGTTAAAATAAGAAGCAATGGAATAAGATTCTATGTCAAGAAAGTTAATACCACAATACTCCAACAGTCTAATACGATTTCTTATAAGCAATTCTCGGCTTTTTAAGGTACCATTAGAGCGAAGTTAACAAATTTACCATTTTCTTTAATAGTTTTTGGGTCAGATATTAAAGCTATTGAATTTAGTACATTTATATGAATAAATATATATATATATATATATATATATATATATATATATATATATATATGTGTGTGTGTGTGTGTGTGTGTATATATATATATATATATATATATATATATATATATATATATATATAAACTCTTAGGTAGTATAATCATTTTCATAAGCACTAAACTATCATCAAAGTTAAAAAAACACTAATTCCATTTTTTAATAAGGAGTAGCACTTCTTTGATTATTCTTTCAAATTTATGATTAATAATCTTACTCTCAGCTTGATTTTTTTATTCCCAATTTTTTAATTCTTGTTTTTCCCAATTATATTTATATTTATCTTTTGACTTGGTATCAAGTAGTTGATTTAATACTAATATTTCAGTTTTATTATTATTAAATTTCAGCAATGATACTTTTTGAAACTTTTCAATTTTCTCATCTGCTTCATCAGTTGAATAGTTTAAATCTCCTATAGTTAGTAAAACAACATCTGCATAAAGCTTTATTTTAGATTGACAATCTTTGTTAATTAAAAGCATGAATTTTATCATTGCTTCTTATACTGTTAGCTAAGGGTTCAATAACTAATGCAAATAGTAGAGAAGACCATGTGCATCCTTGTTCTATACCTTTAAGGTGAATCCTCAAGTGTTGTAATATTAAATTTTAATGTATGCATTGGAATCTCTATACAAATGTTATAATATTCCAATAAATTGTTCTGGAAATTCAAATGCACCAAAGTTTTAAGTAAATTGTTCCAAATCACAGAATCAAAATGTCTCTCAATATCTTAATTAATTTGCACCAATATTTTGTTCAATCCATCTGCTAAATCTAAGATTGATACTACCCTTTTTAATATTATCATAAGTTAATCTATTGAGTATAAATCCTGTTGGATCTTTATTTATTAATTGATCTATTATATTGCTTAATCGTATAGAAAAAAATGAAGCAAATGTTTTATAATCTACATTTAATAATGAAATGTGTCTATATGGCAAAACTATCATTTCATCTTTTCTAGTTTAAGTATAGATGAAATTACAGAAAATTTCCATGATGGAGGAATTGTTTTATCACTCTAGATATCCGGAAATTTTAACTCAGTAGTTCTAAAACATTTATCAGAAACAAATTATATAATTCCATACTTAAACCATCTAACCTTGGAGCTTTCCCAGTTTTACTTTTTTTTTAACTTCTTTAACTTCTGTTAAGATAGTAGGTTTATTCAACAAAGAAATGTGCTGATCATTATGTTTTTTTATTATTAACAGTCTTCTTTAAATGCTTGTCAATTTTGCAATCAGAATTGTTATTTTTATCTTTATTAAGATTTTCATGGAATCTTTTTTAAATATTAAACATTTCCTCGATGTCTGAAATATGCTGATTATTGTGAGGATTACGGATAATACTGACCTGTGCTTTTTTGGTTAATATCTTATTTATATTATCTAATCTGTGAAAATGTTTTGGAGCCATTGTACAATGTTTTAATTTCAAATTTTCTTGAGCTACCTCCACTTTATGTGTTAGAATCAATTGCTTTTTTGTCATTGTTTTTCTGATGACTTCAGTACAATGTAATTTTCTTGTTTCTTGTTCAAACATTGCTTTATGTACACCATCTTGTATTTCTAATAACTCCATATCCCATTCTTTCATTTTATTACTAGATCATATTTAAATTCTGTCCTTAATATACATTTTTAAGGAATCCCATAATATAACTTTACTAACTTGGTCATAATCATTCAAAAATAGAACATTTTCAATTGTTCCTTAAGGTAACTTTTAAATTCTTTTAGTTTCATCATATATATACTGGAATTCTGTAAATAATCTGAAATTTCCTTAAATCCATTGATATGGAAATACTTTGTACATTGTGATCAGATAAAGGACAAGGAATAATTTTAAAATAATTAACTTTATTAAGCAAATTTGTGAAGGCATAAATCCTTTCATTTGTAGTTTGTGTCCCATATGCATAAAATTAATGGGTGAAACAATAATGACTTATCTTCTGCTTTCACTATTAAATCAACTACATTTTTACTAATCTATGTATTTAGTGCTTTAGCTGATGCTAGAATTTGAGCTTTCTTCTGTTCATTGCATCTCCCATACTAGAGATGCAGTTAAAATCTCCATCTAAAATTAGACTACCCTTCCAATGATTTTGTAATAAGTTTAAGTGATCCTTAGCCACTCCTGCACCTATTATAGGGATACAGTAAAAATTAGTGAGTGTATAGTTTGCTATTGTATTCACTTACTAAGAATACAAGCATTCCTTTGGGATCATTAATAGATTCCATTACCCAAGGCACTACAGTACATTTTCTTCAAAGTATAGCAGTTCCTGTCCTCTTTTTTTAAAAGAAGCTGATGATAACATTTCATAACCTAAATTATTTAGATATTGTATATCTTTGTTTATCAAGTGAGTCCCTTGCAAGAATATGATGTTTTGTTTATTTAATTTTAAATACAGCCACACATTTTCTGAAAAATACTCAGAACAATATAATCAGTTCAGCAGAGTGAGAGTTTATTTTATTTTATTTTGACATTTGTTAACAGTAAAAAGTCCAAATGGGCAGTGGCCTTTTTCAGTGGAGGCCTGTGGAGAAGTTAACAAACAAAGTAAATTTTAACATCAGATAGCTAGGTAAAATACAAAGTAATACAAAATGAATGTCTGAAAACAATGGAGAGCTGAAGGTGAAACTGGGGCTTTGAATATCATTATACATCACATCATCAATTTTCCCTTCTATCTGGAAGATATCTCACATCATCCCACTACACAAAGGAGGGAACTCTAATGACTTCTCAAACTATCGCCCCATAGCACTTCTATCACCTATAGCTAAAATCATGGAAAAATGTATCCATAAACAACTACTTAACCACCTTCTCCATAACAACCTACTTGCTAACTGTCAGCATGGATTCAGACCTTCCCACAATACTACCACTGCTTTACTCTCCTTCACCAACTCCATCAACTATAACCGTAATAACAATAATCCATCATCTTCAGTCTTCATTGACTTATCTAAAGCTTTCAACATGATTAATTATAAACTTATTCTGCACATACTAAAATCTCTCTCACTTGATCCCCCTTCCTTAACTTGGTTTACATCTTACCTAGAAAACCGTCAGCAGGCAGTACTCTGGAAAAATTTGCTATCTAATCTCTTTCTCATCTCTTTAGGTGTACCTCAAGGCTCTATCCTAGGCCCCCTTCTATTTTCTATCTTTATTAATGACCTCCAATCAGCTATCCCTAACACTACCTGCATACAATATGCAGATGATTCTACTATAATCTGCACTGCTACCTCTCAAACTGAACTCCAGTCTCCTACCCAAAAACCTTTTACCACTGTTGAACAATGGTTCTCAGACCGTTGCCTACTCCTCAACCCCAAGAAAACCAAACTGTTACTGTTCTCACCTACCCGTAAATCTACCCCACTTAACTTCACTCTTACTTCCACTGATAGCACTCTTATTTCTCCAGATTCAACTACAAAATTATTAGGAATAACTATTGACAATAATCTCAGCTTTGACTCTCACATCAACAACACAATAAAATTAGTTAACAAAAAAATTGGATCCCTTTACAGAATCAAACCCTTCCTTACACCTGAAGCAAGGACCACCTTAGCCAGATCTCACCTTATCTCTACTCTTCTATATGCTTCTCCCATTTACACTAATCTCTCCAAAAACAACCTCAAGAAACTTGCTACATCTTACTATAATATTGCTCTATTTGCAACAGGATCCCTGTTTAGAACTCACCACTGCGTGAACCTAAGACAACTAGGTTGGCTTGAACTTCCTAACAAGCTCATAATTCAACAGCTCTTAATAGCTCACAAAATTCTATATCAACCAACTAAAATACCAATACTCTCTAACCTCATTACACCATACAATAACATGAAACACCTACGTTCTTCAAACAAACTACTGATTAATATTACCAAACCCAATAACTCTGCAGGGGACTGCCTCTTTTCCAACTCTGTTGGAAAAATGTGGAACAAACTACCCTCTGATATCTCATCTTTATCTGTACTCCCACTTTTTAAAAGACAACTGAAAATGCATCTCAATAAACACTGGCTTTGCATCTGTACCAACCCAGATTAACTTTCCTTCTTCCTCTCTCTCTTTTCTTCTACCATACTTATTTCATTCTCTTCTCCCTGTATCCTTGATAGCTCTCCCTTTACATAACATCTATGTAGATATATGTTATCTCATATATACTGTATGACCATTGTAATCCATAAAAAAAAAAAACTTTTTATTTCATTTTTTTAAGACATATTATTATTACTCTTTTGTTTTTGCTCCTATTATATTTGTGTATTACACGTATTAACTAACTCTGTTTAGAAATTTTAATCTTGTATTACCTATTTCTGTTTAAACTTGTAATAACCATTGGAGCTTTTCTCCCCGGGCCTCTAATGAAAATGGACATATATCCAGCTGGACTAGCCCGGTCAACAAATGTAAAATAAAATAAATAAATCACTAGAATCCCAAGCATAGGATTCACCCTTCTGTAGTAACAAAAAGGAAAAGAAGCATCATAAAGGATTTATTTTATGACACCTAATTCTAGCAATGCATCTGTTGCTTTAAAGCATGCATGAGCTCCAATTCCTTTTTCTTTCCTTAAATTTAATTTCTGTGTTAAATCTCATTTAATTTTATAAAACTTTAGCAGTTTAACACTTGGGAGAGCTTTAAAAGCATGACACAAGTAAATAAAATCTTATAAACTACTGTACATTAACAATGTTGGGAAACAATTCTACAAATTATTGTGAGAATAAATTACCTCTGTAACAGTTCCAAACAAATGCAATCTGATGGTCATGCTCCTCAACTTAGAAGTCTAAATCTCAAAATACACTCACGTGAAGCACTCCTTAAAATGGAGTACATCGACATTTGTGCTGCAACAGAGACCTGGTTCAAGGTGGCAGATAGCACCACTGCACTACCAGGCTATAACTAATTCCATACCTTTCGGCCCTAGAACTTGGAACAAAGCTCCAAAGTTAGTGGTGTTTCCATATTTATATAGGATGTGCTCATCTCCAGACTGGTAGCCCAACATGATGCTTCAGAGATACTTCAGGTGCAGCTAACATTGGGTAAGACAGCGATTCAGGTCGTAGCCTGCTATAGGTCCCCAACCATGACCCAAGACTCACACTCCACATTCCTAAGCACCCTGGATAATATTAGGGTCCAACCTGACACTCTCATACTAGGCAACTTCAACAACCCCTCCCTTAACTGGAAAAACTACTCATGTACCAATATACTTGCCCAACATTTCCTGTAATTCATTAAGTCCAGTGCCCTGGACCAGCTCATTCTTAACCCCAATAGAGATAGCAACATCCTTGACCTGGTCATTACAAAACAGTGTAAGAAACTTCTCTGTGTGGAAGATTTTCAGTCCATATATTTCTAGTTAATCACTGTGTATTAATCAGATCAGACAATAGTAGTAGAAGTAGCGAACATAAACTCGTCAAGTCAAAAAGTAATAATAGAAAATATATAATTCTGCAGCATTACTAAGTATTCGAAAGTAATCCAAGCAAGACAGGCAGTCTGTTTCCAGTCGAAAATCCTTTATTAAGTACACAGACAAGCGATCCAAGTAAAACAAAAATAGAGTAAGCTTGTTTTGTTGGCTTGAAAAAGACTTATGTCGAAAGCGCTTGCCGTTCTTTATAATAAAAGCAATTTACCTTAGAATCCGCCTAACGCTTGTTCTTGGAGTTAATGTTGTACAAGCATTGTTAGACGGAGATTTACGTTTTAAACATTATCAGGATTATTTGTGAATAGCCTTGGTTGCCCATTTGAGCTTGGAGCTGAATAGCTGGAACTGTATCTTGAAAACATCTCTTTTATAACCTCGCTTGATAAGCAAGGTGTGCTTATTGTTGGTCGTTTAAGCTGAACAGCGTGAAACATCGAACTTTGACACTAACTATGGACTACAGTACGTCTTCTGGATTTACTTTCCTGGCAATAACTTGAAGGATTTGCGACTGAGTGCCTGGCTTACGCTGGAATAGGAGGTGGCTATTTTTTGTGTTTGGAAATATTGTCAGATAAACATTCTACTTTTCAAGTTGTTAATGAATTCACAATATTGCTAATTATGTCAAAGTATAGAAGGTAGATATTGTATTTAGGCTTTTGTCTGTGCTCTGTATTTTATTGTTTATTTTATGAGTGCTTCTGGTTGGTTGTTTTGTCTTTATTTATTTTTTCAATAAAAAGTTATTTGAGTAAACAGTGTAATGCTTATGACTTAAACTCAAACTAAAATCTTCTTCTTTTGTCTGTTCCTGTTAGGGGTCACCACAGCAGATCATCTGTTTTCATTTCTTCCTGTCCTCTGTAGTTTGCTGTGTCACACGAACCACCTGCATGTCTTCTCTCACCACATCCATAAACCTTATCTTAGGCCTTCCTCTTTTCCTCTTACCTGGCAGCTCCATCCTTAGCATCCCTTTCCCAATATACCCAGCATCCCTCTTCAGTACATATCCAAACCAATCCAATCTCACCTCTCTGGCTTTGTCTCCTAACCATCCAACCTGAGCTGACCCTCTAATATACTGATTCTTACTCCTGCCATCCTTGTCACACCAAGTGCAAATTTTAACATTTTTAACTCTGCCACCTCCAATTCTGACTCCTGTCTTTTTGCCAATGCCGCTGTTTCCAAACCATATAACATAGCTGGTCTCACTACCCTTTTGTAGACCTTCCCTTTCACTCTTACTGGTACCCGTCTGTCACAAATCACTCCTGACACTCTTCTCCACCCTTTCCACCCTGCCTATGCTCTCTTCTTCACCTCTCTTCCACACTCACCATTACTGTGAACTGTTGATCCCATGTATTTAAACTCCTCCACTTTCACCAGCTCTACTCACTGCATCCTCACCATTTCTCTATCCTGCCTCTCTTTCACACACATATATTCTGTCTTAGTCCTGCTGACCTTCATTCCCCTCCTTTATAGAGCATATCTCCACCCCTCCAGTGTCTTCTCAACCTGTTCCCTACTCTCACTACAGATCACAATGTCATCATCAAACATCATAGTCCATGAAGACTCATGTCTGATTTATTTATTTTCTTTTATTTATTTATTGACATTTGTTAACCAGGTTGGTCCAACCAGGTTTGTGGCCCATTTTCAGTGGAGGCCCGAGGAGAAAAGCTCCATTCACAAACAGTTAATAGAATTAAAACATTTGACTCAAAAGAATTACAAAAAAAATTGTTAAACAAAAAGTTAAAGACACAAAGTACAATGCATGCACAAAGGAATATACACATCATGTTTTTTCAGAAAAACAAAATGTTTACATATTTACATAAGAATTGTTTCCATCAGCATTGACTGAGTTTAGTAAGTATCCACATAATATAGTATTTAGATGAAAGTAGAGGGTTGTTTAGGAGTGTATTTGGGGTATGAGGAACTTAAGTTGGGTCTTGACAGGGGCAAATTTTGGAGTTAAGTAGATGAAGTTTGAGTTCATTTATAAAGTGTGATGGGTGGGTGATGGAACATATGTCTATGGGAAGTTTGTTCGAAGCATGGGCCACAGAGTGTTTATAATAAAGTTTGCCTACTGTTTTCTTGGGTTGGTAGATGTCTAGTAGTTAATGATTAGAGGTGCAGAGAGTCCGAGGTGGAGTATAGATAGAGACAAAGGAAGAGAGAGCTGGACAGGGTGAAGGTTTGTAAAGAATGAAATGTAACATTTGAAATTGTGATAGCAGTAGTTGTTGGGGGAGTTCAAGCCACTGGAGTGAGTTTAGGGCAAGGCAGTGATGTGCATTGTATGGAGAGTTTGTGATAAATCTAGCTATCTTATGGTAAGTTTGCTGACATTTGTTCAAGGTCATGGTTTGAATGTTGGTAAGAATTGGGGCAATATATAGAAGGGAGGGGAGGAGGAGTGCCTGTGCAAGGGAGAGTCTGACAGCAGGAGTTAGACATTTTTTGTTACGATACAGTTAACCTAGTTTCTGGTATGTCCTTTATTATACATTGGAGTATGTGAAGGCTGAATTTGAGTTCATCATGAATGATGGCTCCAAGGAGTTTTGTGTGGATTTCAGGTTACATTATTGCATTCTTAGAGGATGTAATAGCAAACATGGATTTGTGGTGAGTGAGAGAACAAGGGAGAAAGAGTAAGAGTTTGGTTCTCTCACAGTTAAGGATTAGTAGATTATCAGACAACAACTGTTCAGTGGATAGAAAGGCATGTTGGGTTAAGGTATGGAGTTCAGAGATATTGTTAGAGATGGAAATGAGAGCTGATTTGTCAGCATATTGGATGAGGGAGGATTGTTTACAAGATGTATAGAGATCATTGGTAAAGACATAAACAGAAGGGGACCCAAGATGGAACCTTGTGATACTCCAGTTGGGACAGGTGTAAATGGAGAAAAGGATGAGAGCCATTTAACAGATTGCTGCCTGCAGGATAGGTAACTGGAGACCAAGGTGAGGGAGGTGGAGGATAGGTTGAGATTAGCAAGTTTAGATAGCAGTAGGGGGTGGGAAGCTGTATCAAAGGATTTGGAAAGACCAAGGAAGAGACAAGATATGAGTTTATTGTTATCTTGGGCCTCAGCAATGGGATGTGTGAAGGATAAGAGTGCAGTAGTCATTCTGTGGTTAGGATGGAAACCTTTCTGAGTGGGAGTGAAAATGTTATGCTGGAGGGTCTACATTATATGTTCAAAGTTTGAAAACTTCAAACGTTAAATAATTGAATTTAAATGCTCAAAGTTTCAAACATCGAACTTATTAAAAAAACAAAACAAACGGAACTTACCTGACTAGTGTAGACAGGGGGGCAAGACCTTCTGCAACCCCCATCCCTCGCTCTTTAAATATACCAACTCCGCAACCACACTATAGTGTGGTAAAGGGAAGATTTCCCTAACTGCAGTATAGTGCAGTCTTGTAGTTGGTATATTTAAATAGCAGGGGGTATGAGGGTGCAGGGGGACTTGCCCCCTGCCTACAGCCTTTACTTTTGCATTTGTTTGTTTTTTTTGTTTTTTTTACATATGTTCAAACTTTTATAACTTCAAACATTTAAATTCGATATTTTAACATTCAAAGTTATAAAACTTTGAACATATGATATAGACCCATGCTGGAGGAGGTAGTTAAGAAGCTGTGAGTGAATGCATTTTTCAAGAATCTTAGAGAGGGGGGATAGGATGGCAATGGGTCTATAGTTAAATGGGTCTGTAGAGTTTCCTTCTTTATGCAGGGGAATAGTGAAGAAAGATTTTCATAGGGTAGGGATGGTAGATTCCTGAATTGATCTATTGATTAGAATAGATATAGGATAGGCAATGGATCCAGCAGCAGGTTTGAGGAAGGTAGGAGGTAGATTATCAGTGGAGGGAGAGCAGGGTTTGAGCTTTAGAAGAAGAGAGCTGATGTAGGAAGTAGGAACAGGGTGAAAGGAGAATAGATTATTGCTTGGGGGGTTGGGAGGGGTAGGCAGAGAAGTTGTGCTACAGTTTGATGGTATGCGTGTTTGGATGGTGTCAATAAAGTGTTTATTGAGGAGGGTAGTGGTTTCCTGACGGGATGTGTTTGGGTAAGGGCAGGGGTTTGAGGGACAGCCTGGATAAAGAATTCTGTTAAGAGAAGACCAAATCATCTGAGGGGTGGATTTACTATTGAGCTGAGCAGAGTTATAGTAGGACTTTTTGCCATTATTAGTTTGTTTCTTAGTAAGATTCCTAAGATGTCTATATTTGTGTAGCAGGGGTAGTTCTTTTGTTTTGATCTCTTTTGTGCATAAGGGACCTAGTTTCTTTGGAAAGCCAGGGAGCATAATTGGATTTTATTCTAATCTTAAAGAGGGAGCAAGGGAGTTTAGGGTATTCAGGAAGATGCTACTGAACATACTGACTGCATCACTGAGAGGGAATTTTCTAAGGATGGACCATTCTGTACTTGAATGAATGGAGTTGAATTGGGATATGTTAAATTTAGAGAGTTTACAACAACCTCTGTAAAGATGGGGTTTGGGAGGTTGGGTGGCATGTCTTAGGACAGAGGTGGGGCGGTGGTCACTAAGGGAGTCTGATAAGGTAGTGGGGTTTTGGTAGTGGTGGGGGGAGTTGGTGAGAATCCAGTCAATTATGGAGCTGGAAGATGAGTTTTTATGGAGTTGGGTGGTGGAAGATATCACTTGATGGAAACCATGTAGGTTGAGACTGAATTGTGGAGAGTCATTTGCAAGTTTGGACCAATCTAGGTTGACCTCTCCTGAGATGAGAGTTTCATAGGGTATATTGTGGGAAAACCAAGATAGGATATTGTCTAAGATGGGAAAATTAATCCTAGGGGAGTATGGATGGAAGCAACAGCAAGAGTTTCTTGTGAGGATTAAGGTGGCAGCTTAGGATGATAAGTTCAGCTGGGTGGAAGTCAGGAATGGGTGTGGTAGAAGGAGAGAGGTTGAGGCTATTGAAGTAGAGGATGGCTATGCCAGCCCCTTTTTTGGGGAATCTGTCAGAGTGATAGATATTATAGCCAGGCAGTATTTCATTATTAGTGATGTGTGGCTTAAGCCATGCTTTGGATAAGGAAAGGATGTGAGTGGTGGTATGGGCTATCCAGGTGTGTAGCTCAGTCATTTTGTTAGTTAAGCTTTGAATATTTAGTGAGTATCTAAACAGGTTCTTGGATAAGGATGAGTTTAGTGTATGATTCTGGGGATGATGAGAGGTGTGTGGAGAGGGGGAGGTGGATAAAGACTTGAGGGGTATGTGGCTGTGAGGAGAGGGAGAGGGGCATGGGTTGGGGTGGATGTCCCCAGAGCTGAGTAGTTTTTTTTGTGGGAAGAGAGAGTATAGTAACAGGTAAATGAAGTTTATGTATCTTTGATTTAGCTGTGCAGGTAGGTGGGAGGATTTGAAGTCTAGACAGTTTATGAAGGCATGAGTTGGAGAGGTTGAACAGAGCTAATAAAGGAGGATGTTGTTGAATGAGTATCATAGATGTAGGAGGTTGGAGAGCATATCAGTGGGTAGGAAAAGTAGGAGTGATAAGAGGGTAGAGCAGAGAGAAGTAGGAGGAATGTAATGGGAATAAGGTGTTGTATATTAGAATGTGGGTAGAGAGGTTGTAGGGTGGGTATAATAGTTAAGGGAAGGAAGTGATGCATATTAAGTTTGGCAGGAAGTTGTTAGTCAGTGGATGATGAGAGAGGAAGGGGAGGGAGTGGTTGGTATAAAGAAAAATGTAATAGAAGTGGCTGGGAATAGAGGTAGGGTAGGGGAACAAAGTGAGCCCAAGCATAGTGAGGTTGAGCGGAGCAGGGCTACACACACTGAGAAAACCTGATCGTATCTGCCAACCTATCCATTACCATTGCAAATAAGAAATCAGTCAGAACTGATCTTTGATGTAATCCCACCTCCACCTTGAACACATCTGTCACTCTGACACAGACATCACCATAGTCACACTACCATTGTACATATCCTGTACCACTCTTATATACTTCTCCACCACTCCCGACTTCCTTATACAATACCACAACTTCTCTCTAGGCACCCTATCATATGCTTTCTCTAAGTCCACAAAGATACAATGCAACTCCGTCTGACCTTCTCTATACTTCACCAATATCCTCAGAACAAACATCACATCTGTAGTGCTCTTTCCTGGCATGAAACTGTACAGCTGCTCACTGATCATCACCTCTCTTCTTAACCTAGCTTCCACTACTCTTTCTCATAACTTTATGCAGTGGCTGATCAGTTTTATCCCTCTATAGTTACTACAGCTCTGCACATCATCCTTATTCTTAAAAATTGGTGCCAAAACATGTCTTCTCCACTCCTCAGGCAGTGTCTCACTTTCCAAGATATCATTAAACAATCTGGTTAAAATCTTCCACTGCCATTTCTCGTAAACAGCAACATGCTTCCACCGGTATGTCATCTGGACCAGCAGCCTTTCCATTCTTCATCCTCTTCATAGCTGTCCTTATTTCCTTCTTGCTAATATGTTGCACTTCTTGATTCACTATCTCCACATCATCCAACCTTCTCTCTCTCACTCTCTTCATTCATCAGCACCTTAAAGTACTCTTTCCTTCTGTTCAACACACTATCCTGGGTTGTGAGTATGTCTTCATTGTTATCCTTTATCACTATTACCTGCTGCACATTTTTCCCAGCTTGGTCCCTATATATAGCCAATTAGTACCTTTTCTCCCTCTTTAGTATCCAATTTTTCATACAACTCTCCATATGCCTAATCCTTAGCCTTTTCCATCTCTATATTTGCCAAACACCTCATCTCCTTATATTCCTGTCTACTTTCTTCATCTCACTGACAATCCCACTTATTTTTCCACAACCTCTTTCTCTGTATACTCTCCTGTACTTCCTTGTTCCACTGCCAGGTCTCCTTGTCCTCCTTCCTCTGTCCAGATATCATACTAAGCACTATTCTAGTTGTCTCCTTTACCAGCTAGGCTTTAGATACCCAGCTATTGAGTAACTCTTCACTGCCACCTAATGCCTGTCTTAATTCTTCTCTGAACTCTACCTCGCAATCATCCTTTTTCAACTTCCACCATTTGATCCTTGGCACTGCCCTCACTCTCCTCCTCATCTTCTTGACCATCAATGTCATCCTACAGACCACCATCCTATGCTGCCTAACTACACTCTCTCCTCTCACCACTTTAAAGTCTCCAATCTCCTTCAGACTGGCTCTCCTGCATACAATTTCATCCACCTGTGTGCATCTTCCTCCTCTCATGCATGTCACCCTATGCTCCCTTTCTTCTTAAAATATGTATTCACCACAGCCATGAACTCAAACTAAAATATTTAAGAAAATTTCTTTGGCAAGTATGTATCTAGAACTAGTAATTACATTGCAAGAGGTAAGGGCTCATTTTTTAATCATTGTTTATCATGTCTAACAGGCTGTAATAGCTGCTGATAGCTTTGTCTGCACTGAAATGAGTGAACATGAACAAAAAGTGACCACTTATGACAGCTTTATCATGCAAAGATCATTGAAGTATCTAGCTATGAATGACTAACATAAAGTTGGCAACAAAATGTGAGTTTTAATTATAAAAGGTAAAGCAGTCCCTCTTATGTAGTTGAAGCTCACAAATTACTAGAATTGGTTGTTAAAGGAAAAAAGGAACAGCAGATACTTTCAAGACAAACAGTTGCTTCTGCACTTGAAGGAATTTAATTTTTGACCATAATTGGTACTTTTGTGATGATGTCACATGGCAGTAAGTTAAGCAACCAGTTTTGTATGTCATCCTTAATTTTGTTGGCTGGTTTAAATTAAGTTAGTTAAAGAGTGAACGCACATCTGTAAAAGTTCAAATGATCACTGCTGCAGTAGCCTTAGCTATATGGGTTATATCTTGCCAAAGATATAACAGCTGGCCAACTTCTAAAGCTACATTATAACTTCCACACTTCCAAACTGCCAGGCAACTTGAGCTGAGCTGAATAAAAGACATGTTTTGGCACCCTTCAGAGCTTTCCTGCCAGAGAGAGTTAGGGAGTCTGAGTCCTGAAAGGGCAATACTAGGAATAACAAAAGATAAATGTCCACACCTTTGCATAAAAAACAGACACCAAAAAACAAGGGGGTGGAGGGTGGGAGTGGCTACTGCAGCAGCGATCATTCAAACATCTATTGTTATGGCAAGTTTAACTAATACAGCTGTACTATGTTCTTCATATAGCCTTAGCTATACGAGTAGATTACAATAGCTAACTATATCTGAGAGGTGGAAGAAGAGTCCAAGATCTCCTGGAGAATGGTCCTAGCAAAGTTAGATCCAGACCTAAAGAAGGAATCAAACTTAAAGTGCTTTCTAAAATTATGTACAGAGGACCAAATATCAGCTTCTAGAATACTTCTAGAATCAACCCCTTTCCTATAAGAGAAGGATGAAGCCAATGCCTAGTAGAGTGTACCTTGACCCTGCCTAAAATAGGTTTGTATTGGTGATTATAATAAAAGTTAATTGCCTTTTGCAACCATTTGGAAATATTTTGACACAGGTTGTCCCTTCTCCTTACCTTCACAGGAAGTGAACAATTGATCGGGAGAACTAAAAGATTTAGTTCTGTCAAGATAGTACTTGAGTTGCCTATGGACATCCAAGTTATGAAGTATCCTTTCTTACTCATTTTAAGGTTCAGGAAAATGGGAAGATGAATTGCTTGGTTTAAAGTGAACTTAGATACACTTTAGGCATAAAAGAAGAATCAGTTCTCAAAGAAACCCTGTCCCTGTAGAAAATGAGGTAGACGTGACTAAACATTAGAGCCTGCAATTCAGATGCCCTTCTTGCAGAGGTCAAAACAATCAGTAAAACTGTTTTCCATGTTAAGAGCCTCAAGTCTGCCAGATTAGCTAGATCAGATGAAACAAGTGTCAGCTTCTCTAACACAAAATTAACATCCCAAGGAAGGGCCACCAGTTTACATACATGCTTCAAATGTAAAACCATCCTTCAAAACATTTTGACATAAGACTGTCTTAAAAGAGAAGAATCCATAGGCAAACATGCTGAAATGGCCAATAAATGAACAATGACAGAGGAATAAGAAAGCCCATAAGACAGTAACTCAAACAAATATAGTAAAACCAGAGGACAACAAGCACTGAATGAGTGCTGTTGTTGTCACCACCTAAAAAACCTTTTTCATTTGCTAATATATGATTTTCTAGTACCAGACTTTATTGCCTCCATTAGTACCCGCAGCTTGTCCTCAGAACTAAAAACAGGTGCCTAAAAGGAATTAAGACCTATCAGCCAGACAGTCAATTGAAGATGATTAATGTTAGGGTATATCAAACACCCCCCCTTTTTTGTGTGAGTAGATCCATTCTGTTTGGAAGCTTTTGGTAATTGCCTCTGGTCATTTACAAAAGAAGGGAGAACCACAGTGGCCTGATCCAGAAAGGAGTCCCCACAATGATATTCCTTCTGAATCTTTAGAAGTATCCAGGATATTATTGGAAAGGCATATAATAACAATCCTGTCAAAAGAAAAAAACAGAAAAATGTATCTGGCCTTCTTGCATGGAGTCCTGGAACAGAATTTTGCCAGTTGATTCTTCAGAGAAGAGGCAGAGTGGTCTACTTTAGGAACGTCTCACAGATGTATCAAATCTTGGAAGACCTCCTGATCTACTTTCCATTCATGAGGGTCTGCTCTCAACTTACTCAGCTTGCCTACATTCTGACAGAATGTAGGATGCCTACAGAATGGGATTGTGTTGTGAAGCTACATCCCAAGCTAACACAGCTAGTCTGCAAAGGGGGTTCAACCTGGTTTCCCCTTGCTTGTTGATGTACGCACAGTTGTGGTATTGTCTGTAACTATTTGAAGAGGTCCAGGGGACCAAAGATAGTTCAGAAAGTTTAGTGCCTTGTTCAGGACAAATAACTACTTGATATTTATGCACTTACATCTGTCCTTGGTGCCCCACACACCCTGTACTTTTATCCATCCTGAAACTGCTCCCAAACTGCAGTCCGATGTGTCTGTGGGGATTGACTGCTTTGGAGCAGGCAGGTAAAAGGGAAGAACTGGTTTTAAGGATATCTGTTGTCTCCACCAAGTGATTTATCTTCTGACAAACTCTAGTATTGGGACATGATAAGACACAGGGTGTTGATGCTGGGACCAAAGGGATTTCAGATGCTACTGTATTTCTCATGTAGAGACTTATCAGTGGTATCATGAGAATCACAGATACTATGAGACCAAAAATCCTGAGGTATTCTTCACAGACACCAGAGTATGAGTGGAAAACCTTAGAAATAGATCTAAAGAATTATCTATCTTTTCACATAGAAGAAAAGCTCTTTGAACTCAGGTGTCTAGTTGACATTCCAGGAATACAATTCTGTGTGAGGGGGTCAGGAAAGACTTGAATGCTCTTTTGCAATCCCAGTTTGTGCCAGAGATTTCTCATCTAAAACAAAGAGTCCTAACATTCCAAAAAATACTTTGCAAAGATAAGCAAGTCAACTAAATATGGAAAAATGTGGATACGCTGTAGCCTGCAATGAGCTATAATTTGAGTTATATACTTTGTGAGCATTCATCTTGCACTGGATAGCCCAAAGGGTAAGGCAGAGAACTGATAATTGTGATGCAGATGCAGAAAACCTTAAGAAATATCTGAATTTTGTTTAAATAGGAATGTAAGGATAAGCAAATTTAAGTCTAAGTCTAGTCTCACTAGGAAACAAGAAAGAGGAAGAAAAGGTTACAGTCTGTGACGTGACATCATTTTGAATATTATTATTTAGAAAAGAAAGATACAGAATTGGGGTCCAAGTATTTTCATTCTTTGCACTAGAAACATCCTTGAATAAAACCCCTTCCCAACCTGGGAATATTGAACTGGTTCTATCACTCCTTGGGATGGTATTTGATAAAGAATAAGTGGAAACAAAAGGGTCTGATCTGCAGCATGAGCGATGACCCGTGGAAAGGTATAATCTCTTCCTACTGCCATCGTAACCCCAATGAATGATTTTCAAAACCAATTTGTCTGAAACAATCTGTTGCCTAAGAGAAAAATGGAGATTCAGACTTTCTGGAAGTGCAAAGAGCTCAGGTTAAGAGGGAGTCACGGTCTCTTGAATAGTCATTCAGATTTTTTGACTGCCATTGATTTTTGGGGAGCTTCAGACTACTTTGTGGAATCCCCTTTCCACTCCTTCTTAAACATCTGTTTACCTGAATTCTTTTGAGACTGTTTATTCTGCTGTTTGCTAAAACTGGATGTGAAGAAAGGCAATCCCTTGGACAATCTGGAAAAAGAGAGCTGAAGAATCTTAAGAGATTCCCTGGATCAGCTTGCCCCTTTCATCACATGTTTAGATCACCTCTACAGTAGAGGGGCCAAACACTAAATGTTTAATCTAGGGAGAATTTAAATTTTTATTTTTTTACATTATCTGGGAGAATCTGGGAATGCAGGACAGTGAACCTACATAAAATAGTTCCAGTGGCCATAGCACTGGAAGAAGTAACAACAGAGTCATATGCATACTGCAAACAATGAGTAGTGACTTATGCAATAGAAGAAACTAATTTATTTACAGCAGATTTTTCTTCAAAAGAAGAAACTGCAGATAAATCATTCCTTATACTTTCACAATTTGTCAGAACAAATTTTAACATATGAGCCTGGCAATTTAAAATTCTGAAAATCAAAGGTGTAAGTCTACAATTTTTTTTAAATACCTATCAATGTTTTTCCCAGACTTATTAGAAAGAGTTGGAATGGAATTAACTAAGTGTTTAGAAGTAGTAGAGACAACTAAGGCTATAGCTGCTGAGTCAGATTTGGAATTGTTGTTCTTTTGGCTTTTCCCGGTTAGGGGTCACCACAGCGGAACTCCGGTCCGCTAATGATTGGCAGTAGATTTTTACAGTGCTGAGGTGCCAGCTCAATGCCCAACCTTCGACGAAGGCATGCCCATTCATGCATGTCTTTCGAGCACCACTCGACCTCGGGGAGGACATGCAGACTCCACGCAGAAGGCACTCCAGCTGAGAATCAAATGGGAGAATCTCTTGCTGTGAGGCGACAATGCTACCGCTGCACCATCAGATTTGGAATAGTTTATAAAAATTTAAAAGACTTAGGAACTTTATAAATCTATCCTAGCTGTCTTTTTAGGTATAGCTAGATGCCTATATGGAACATTGTAGGCAGTAAGACATACATCCTCTAAAAGCAGACAGAACATAAGGAATGGGTGTAGGTTTTGGAAAACCTTTCTGTAACAACTCAAAGTATTTTCTGAGGGAGTTCTCCCACTGAAAACACTAGGACATTCTAGTAGTAGTCTCAGAGAAAAAGAAAGCCCAACAGGGACAAACAGAAACTGAAATCTTCTCTGAGTCTGAATCAGAAACCTGAGGACAAAATACTGAATCTTTTTCTGCATCCTCCTGCTCAGAATCAGAATCTTGAATCTCTTCAGGAAAATAGGAATCCCTCTTTCTTTTACCAGAAACTACTTTAGAAGAAGGATCATTAGCCTGAATTAAACCCTGAGTCAGTCACAGTAATCTACTCCTATCCAAAGAAATTTAAAGAGGAGTAGATGCATGTTTAGTTTTCTGTTTCTTTTTGACTGGAAAAATGGGAAGACCATGTTACTAATAGCAGCAGCTGCTTCCCCAGGGATGGGCACAGCATTCTGAAACAACTGGGAAACCTTCCCTGCTCCCTCTCTTATGACTAACAAGAGTGGCTCTTCTTTGCCCACTGAGAGGACTCCAACAGCCGCAAAGGCCATAGCTAACACTGGTCCATAATAGCAGTAGATGCTACTTCAGAAGGCTAGAGCATAAAAGATGAGTGGTCTAAAGAACCACAAATGGCCAGCTGCAAGAGTCACCCACTTGCAGCTAAGGGAAATGACTAGCCTGTTGTCTTGGCAAAGGCTGTTTGCTTAAGTTTGTCTTTTTGTGGCACGGAGGACTGTGGGACAGACAATCTGCTCCATGGTCAAGTCAAAAGTGGAGTCTCTTTTCCAAAGAAGATAAGCAGCAAATGCCAGTAAAAGTACCAGTCCATAAAAGTTACTTTTTTGCTGAAAAAACACAATAAAAAATCACTTTAAAACACTATGACAGCACCACAATGGGAAAATAAACACAGTTTCTCCATTGAAAATATGCTTTTGTTTCAGTTACAGTACTTTGAAACTGATAGAAAAAATGAGTGCTCTGTTTAAAAGAACTTTACAGTCTTGAGACAGCTCATTAAAAGACAACACTCCTCGCTTTAAAATATCTTTAATAAAGCTATAATAATTTTAAGAAAAATATTTTTTTTTCACCAAAGGGAATTTATCTGCCCAGTAAAGGATAATAGAAGCTGACCACTCATTTTCAAATGCCTCTGAGTAGCATACTTATCCCTGGCAGATAAGCAGAGAAGGGCTTTGCACTCAAACTTATCTTTTAGTCAGCTCAACTCAAGCTGCCTGACAGTTTGCATGTATGTAAGGTGGCCTGAAGCTTTAGAAGCTGGCCAGCTATTGGCAAGATATAACTCATCTAACTAAGGTTACTGCAGACATGATCAAGTATGAAGAACATCCGGGATAACAGTATACATCATGTTTTGGCAGATGTATATTAATAACAATTTAGCAAGAAAAAGGGAAGGAAGCAGATTATTTTTTTTCACTACATTGCTACAGCAACTGCAGGGCAACCATGTTTAAAAAAAAGAAAACAAGAGCAAACTATAAGGTACTTAATAATATTGTCAGTGTTTCTTAATTTAGGGGATTTGATTGATTTTCTTTTAATAAGTAGCGCCATGATATAAAATGCTATTTATACATCATTAAAGTGTCATGTAAGCAGTAATGCCCAACAGCGTGGTTGTTATAGGGAAATAATGCAATGGCAAGTGGTGTCATGAGGCTCATTAACAAGGGGCAGGGCTTTCCACCACCAGAAAGTCCATTATTTCTCTATACTACAAGACTGAATGGTACTGCTGCATTAAAAAAATTGCATCTGTATTTCATTGCCGATCTATTATATCTTTATTTCATTTTGTTTTTCAGTGATACTTTTTTAGAAAAATTAGTCCATGTACTTATTTATAGTCAAATATTTCATATGTTATACTTTTAGAGATGTTTAGATAATAATCACTGAAGAATATGTGTGTATAACTGCAAATCAGTGTGTATGCATGTGTGTGTGTGTATATGTGTGCGTGTGTGTGTGTGTGTGTGTGTGTGTGTGTGTGTGTGTGTGTGTGTGTGTGTGCATGTGTTAGGGTATGTGTTTTTCACTAACTCCAGTACAGCAGAATTTGGCTTTGTTCTTTTTTAACTAACTGAAGCTGTGACGTTCTGCTTTGCATTTTATCAGATGAAACACCGTTGCTTCTGAAAGTTTTGAACTGTTTCATCCTTTGTCTCCATTGAAAACACAGTAGCAAGATTTACGGTAGATTTGTTACAGAATAAGTTAATAAAAAATGTACTTTGATTAGTAATACATAAACATAATTGTTAACAATTCATGAATATTTAAGTAAACATTTAATATTTATTGATTCATTTTGTCCAAGTATTTTGTCTGCTGCCAAATGTAGTTACCGTTGAACCTGTTTGACTTCAAGGATGTTATTAATATTTACCCAACTAATGTTTCTCAAAAAAAAAATCAATGATGAATGTTCAGCAAGAGTATTCATCATGCCATTATTTTTAATTGCAAGAACGTTTATATATTCTATGCGATAATTTCCTCATAGTCTTACCCATGATGAAACTAACAACATATGGCAAGGTATACTACATTTTTAGAATTACAAGTAGTTTGATTTAATGCATATCTCTCTATTACAATGCTTGAAACAATACCTGTATCCAGAATTAATGTAGCTACATTGTTTGCATGAATAACAAATGTATATGAGTTATGATTTTTTAAGTAGTCACCTGAGAATTTTACCAAGACTAGTGTCACATGGTGTGTTTGCAGATATTTAAGACAGATTGAGTCATGATTGATTTATGTTGTAATGAAGATCTGAATAAAGAATGAAAGTGCTACATATTTAAGCACTCAGTGTGGCTGCAGTATATTTATCAAGCATCTTTTTGTTGGTTTCAGTTACAGCTCTATCATGTGAACAGAGAGACCATATATGACCTAATCAAGCTGTATTGATACAAGTGGACTCAAGGGGTATGCGTGGCTTGGTGAAGACATATTCACAAACTAAGAACTGGAAAACAGGAATCAAACTTGAGGAGCTGGGAAAAAAGTAAACCCACTGCAGCATAGGAATAAAAAGCCATTTTTTAATGGAAAAACAGTTAAGAGCTTCTGTCAGAGCATAGACAAGAATTCATCAGAATTATATTGGCTATATACTGGCTATACTCTGACGAAAGTGCTTAACAATTTTTCTATTAAAAAGTGGCTTTTTGTTCCTATGCTGCAGTGGGTTTTCTTTTTCCAGCTCCTGGAGTTTGTATGCTATTTTCTGGTATGCATGGATTGTTCATCCCAGTAGACACAGAGATGTATATAGTATTAAACTTCTTAGCTGCAGGGACCTTGCTGCAGCCCGTGAAGAAAGTATTAGGGATATCACATGTCCTACACTAGTTCCTCAGCATCATTCTGCAACATATCGAGGAATATATCTGGTTCCCTTCATCTTCAGTGGAGAGAACCATCAAATATTGGTATTTTACAATGTAGTAAATGTTTCTGAGGTCCTGGCAGCCATGGATTGCACACATCACTAACAGTGCCCCACCAGGTCCACAGGGTCTGAAATGCATCAGCTGGAAGGGCTTCCACAGGATTTGAAATACAACAGCAGGAAGGGCTTCCACAGGATCTGAAATACATCAGCAGAAAGGGCTTCCACTTCCAGTGTTGCCAAGTATAATATATTGCCCAGGTATTTATATATAATGTGTCTGGGCACAGGAAAATAATTTTCTTGGGTGGTGAAAAACAGGGAACCTTTTTGACTAGGCTTATATAGGCCCCAGGGATGATAGTCTAGTACCTACCTATGAACCTATGAATCCTAACAGTTTCAATGATTCACAGGTATCTGACTTATACCAGTGGTCTGTACAAATGGGCTTTCCATGTGGTAATTTAGTTAGTAGGTGTGCACGCAGATGTTTTACATGAGACTTTATAAACAGTTACAATGCAAGTAATTAGTGATCCACATAAAGTGGTATGAATGCTGCAGGTAAAGTTTAATATGCCCTGTATGATGAGTCTTGTCTGCAAACTCCAGAGTATGGCAGTGCAGCCTTTGATGAATCACAGAAGCTTATGGAGCACATATTTAAACAATGCAAGAGATACTTCTTCTGTGTTAACCTAATAGGTGGGGCACTGCAATATGAACTAGATACATGTAGCAAGATATTTGTGTTGTATGTCATGTTGTATAACATGGCACTGGGGAAACAGTTATTGCAATACTGGAACATCCAGAAAGGGCCTACTATAGCAGTAGCAGCTGCAAATGAAGGGTGTGATGGAACATCTGGATATAGACAGCAGCAGGTGAGGCACAGATGGGTGCCATAATTCACAGCTCTGGCAAAGAAATGTCATATGGTCAACAACTATATGATGCAGACAACAGATAATATCCACTTACTCTGGTAGGAGTTAATGAGGAGCCATGGACCATGGATCAAATCCTTCATAGGTTAGGTTGAACAATTACATCATTTCCTTGTGTGATGTTCATCGCGATGGCTTGTGGTGATGGAGGCTTAGTGCTGTCCATGACAGGACAGATGTAGATATATCAGAACTTGTCTGTGCACCATGATAGAGTGTCTCATACAGAGACCCTACAGACATCACCATCTTTGTCATCATCTATGACCTGGATGAGTCACGAGCAGGTTGATACACTAAGTGCCCACAAGGAATATTGAAGGGGTTTCAGCAGCCTCATGAAGCATTTTCAGTGTTGTGATTGAGTACTGTCTGTGTCCACCTCTGTGCGGCCATCACCGGTTGGGCTGGCCACAGATGACAGTGATTCTGACTTAGGAACAGTATGCATATCCATAGTAGGATTCTCATGTCTTAAGACACATCACACCACAACAATGGACTCTGTGGCTTACAGAGTCAGACTGAAGAGGAGCAAGTATGTATCACATTAAAGCACCCAGTGTGAAACGGCATTTACCACCATCAACCTTGGCATCACCATCTTCTCCCTGTCCCTATTCAACACATCAATGTGCAGATACTGAAAGCCATTATAAGGCACACTCACCATCTCCACAATAGTGATAGTAAGCAGTAGCTGTCTGTGCCTGGATTACTGACCTGCACATCCACACATCCACTGATTTGTGCCACTGTCCCCAGATAAGAGCATACCTGACGTCATAATATCACCTCATACTCCCACATCTCTATCTTACAGCAGATATGCAGACATTCAAGGTACTGCAAATCTCAGATGCTTTATTGGTAGGGGACTCATGGGGATCATGGTATAGGTTCAGAGTTACGGGATGTTCCCCATATACCGGTGAGGGTGTGGATTCCTCCTATATGTCCAGTGAGGACTCTGACATTGTGCAGTGGGTTATCCCTCCCACAATTGTGGTGGAAGCAGTACCATTCTGTTAATGCACTCTACCATGCCCTTACTACCATCATCAACAGGAACAGATAAGCTGCCAACATTAGGCACATGTTCCTCTGTTGTGCTGGTCCCTCCACTAGTAGAAACTTTGAAAACATGAATATATGACAGATATGCCTATACCCCTCTGCTACATGCTTACTGGTAGTCAATTAGATATGTGCATATCATATGACAATATACATTCCTTGACCTGCAAGCTGTTACAGTTGCAGCTCAGAGGTACATGAAATGGCAGATATCAAGAAAGCCCTTGTTGAATCATCCCTGTCACATACACAGTGCACTGTAGCCTAAAGATATATACTGGGTATTAGTAGCCTGAGCATTCCCTACTGACACTCAGGTGATCACAGCCAGCCCAGCTCCCACACTTAAGCCACTCCAGGTATAAGGCTCCACTTCCCATCCCTAGTAAGGACCTCCTCCACCTCTGCTGCATTTGTGTTGGTGGTCCAGTCCCTTGGTGGATATGTCATTGGAAATGTCCCATGCCTTCTCCTTTGCACACAGTATCATATAAGTTATCCTTCTCCACACCTTTTGCAGAGATCAGGCATGTTTACCCTTAGTATTCATATCCTGCAGCCCACACTGCCACAACTGGTCCCAGCACTACTTGCTCTTGGCACCTTTGTTTTGGAGGCATTTAACATGTGTGTAGAATGACAGGAGTAAGATATTTGCCTCCTGAATGGTGAACTTTTCCAGCAGTTGTCTCTCTACATTTCTCTTTCTTTCTCTCCCTCTCTCTGTCTGGAGCACATTCCAAGCCCTAAACTGCAGTGGACTTCAAATTAGTCAGTGAATAAACACACCATTCTTTGAAGCTCATCTACCTATGCCCAGTGTCTCATTATGCAGTCAGTTAGAAGACCCTTACACTGTTTCGCATGGCCCACTACTTATATACTGCAGCAAAGACCTTGCTCTGCCAAATTCATTCCTGTATCTGCCTATTCGCCATATGTATTGCTTAGCCTACCCTGTTACACTACTTCCTTACAAGGCCTATGCCTATGCCTATGTTTCGCATGGCCCACTACTTATATACTGCAGCAAAGACCTTGCTCTGCCAAATTCATTCCTGTATCTGCCTATTCACCATATGTATTGCTTAGCCTACCCTGTTACACTACTTCCTTACAAGGCCTATGCCTATGCCTGACCCTAAATATGAGGGTCATTATGTCACTTGTGGCACGGTCTTCCCTAGGCACACAGTGATCATGGTATGCCCTCCCCCACACACAACACAGTTGATCATGACAGAGAAATTAGATTATGACTTGTATTCACTCACATGTACCTCATGGTATCTATCTTACTAGGGTACAGTACCAGGCATGCTTTCTTCATTTATTAGTTGTATATCCAAGTCCTCAAAGTTACTATGTAAACTTCTCTAGTGTAGTTTTTTCATATGCTTCTTACACATAATGATGCTTATGCATTATATCAAATTAATAAGGACCTCCTAGTACAGTAGTTGTAGTAATGAGGTCATTTTGTGCTATTATTACTGAAGTACAACCAGAAAATAATGTACTATCCACACTCGACAGGACTATCTGGTGATAAGGAAGTATTTGACTACCATATTCATGCACACAGTCTGTGTAAAACTGGATCACTGTAGTATAACATTATTTAATAATTCCACATCACAGTGGAATTTTGTACATTGTGTGATGTCTGAATGAATGTCCATGTGCATTGGGCTAACATTTTAGTCCTTGAATGAACCTGGCTGAGTGAGTATGGTTTTGTTAGGCACTCACTCTGAACAGCATGACTCAACTGTGGTGTGCCAGGGAGAGTAAGACATTCTTATTCTTCCTATAAAAGAACTTTGCAGCACTCATGCTGCAGCCCCTTATTCATGCAGAAACTGGAAGGAAGCTGTCAGGTTGGATAGAGATGCCACTGAATGAACAGGTGAGCCTGTCAGGAAGGATAGCGATGCAACTGGTATCACTGTTCTGATGAGCATTACTACAACAATCTGTGGCACCCTGACCTACTTCAGTACTGAGAGACAGACGTTTCGAGACAGAGCTGAGCATGGACTGTAGATTATCATTTTATCATTATGTGTACTGAAGTGAGCATGCTCTATATTACTGTAGCCGAAGAGCAAGAGCTCAACATGGGCACTGTGGGGTCAGCCTGCCCTGACATTATCCATGAAGGTGACTGAGGGCTGGGTGTGTTACCCTCTGGTTTTTGCTTAACACCCTTCCATTGACACAGCCCTAGCTTCATTGTACAGTCTTCTCCATCACCAGCTGTCTAGCCACTGTTTGTATCTATGCATTGTCATCTCAACCTTTTGCATGCATACTGACCCTGTCATTGTCTGCATTTTATGTTTGCATGTCTGTCCTTACTACCTTCTCATTTCCTCTCTATCCCATCTAACATCATTATCCACTATCTTTTCCACCTGCCCTTCTTCTCTATATGCTGCAAATGGATCTGTCCATCTCGCACAGAAAAAGCCTTCCTGTCTTCCATACCTCATGGTTTCTATTGTATATTTTCTTATGCATGCTACTCCCCCCTTTCCTACTTACTTGTCCTCTCCATGTCCTCACCATTAAAAGATGGGTTCGGTTAGCACTTTGTTGTTCTGACACTAACTGGGCAGACTGGAGAACCATGAATGGTAGCTATGCAGTACTTTATTGCATGCATGAGCTCTATTACACTAGCCTGCCTTGGTGGTGATATCTGGCATGTTAGCCAACCACCCTTTGTTAATGCTACTTGTCCACCGGGCTGCCTAGCATTGCACTTCCCTTAATGCAGCATTTGTAGTTTATGGTGCAGCCCTTTCCTCATTATTCCCCACTGTGCAAACCTCTACTACATGTTTGATTAGCTGGCAACTGTGGTGTGATACTGATTACACGCCACTCACAGCTGCCCAGGAGCAAAGCATTTGTTTATCCCAGCTTATGTGTTTAAACAAACTGCTGCTTAACAAAAAAAAAAAAAAAAAAAAAAAAGACATAGCATAAGTTTCTTTCTTCATTAAGATGGATCATATGTGTCATATATGTGTGTTAAAGAAATGGAAAGCCTTAACTTATGTATACATACTGTCCTGGTTGTTATATATAAATATTTAAATGGCTGATCTCTGTGAGCTCAACAGATTGTTAACAAACAGTAGTAGAAGGCCGAGGCTTCATCCTTCTGCAGTGTATCAATGTGTGCCTGGCTTGCAGAAACTGATCAGCTTAATCAGTACAGTTAAAGGTAAAGCATCAACCCAGGATCCAGCACATAGTCCAACTGTCATGAGGAAAACCAGTATAAAATTTATTATTCAGGTCATTAGAAGGGTTAATAGAGACATGTTGTCTTAAAGAAGAGGTCAAAACAGTAATCTGTAATTCAGCAAGTCAATGCAATAGCGATGTCAATTTTAAATAGATATCCTTATTTTCCAGCATTTTAAAATTCTTTGATCTGTTTTTGTTGGGAGGATATGTATGTGATAGAAATGTCTAGCTTGAGTCATTAGATAAAGCATAAGAAGACCGCAAGCTACAACTTTCTAAATTACAAAAATGTGTTAGCAAAATTAAACATTTTCACAAAAGTAATAAGCATTACCAGTAAATTATTCTATTCATTAGTAATCCAAGAGTTTATAGATCATTTTTTGGATTATGTCTAATGTTATGACATTTTTTTTTAATTTTTAAGTCAGTTTTTAAATGACTTGAGCTAATAGTTTTGTTACTAAAACAGGCACAGTATCTCAGAACAGGCACATTATCTTGTTTGTTTTAGGAGGGAAACATTTGCTGATAGAGAAATACCTTGTCAGCTAACACAATATCTACACCTTTTTTCCTAGGAACTCCTTTATGGCAGCAAAGGTATTTACTCACATAAGCCATAAAAGATATTTGAGTTCTTTGTAATTATAGAGTCAGTGTTTTGGAGTATTTCCAAGATGTGAACACTATAGTCCATGCAGAAGGGATCATTTTTCCTTGACTGCTGAACAATTGTCCTTGTAGGCTACTGTTGCAGATCTGTGTTACACATATTCATTTCTTTGAAAGTTTCAAGCAATTCAGCTCAACTGAGAATGTTTCTGGTTATGAAACAGAAAATGTCAATTCATTTGATGACAGCCCTTCAAAACGCATTTACAGATTTCAAACAAACATCTGCTTCAGACAATGAGGTTTAACATTTCAAGTACAGGGTGAGGGTGAGGGATGAATCCAGACAGACCAGACTAATGATGTCAAGTAAAAGATTTTAGAATTATGTAAAGGCCAAGTTTTGCACTGACACAGTGCATGATACAAATAAAGCTAGTACTTCGCCTGCCTTTCCTGAAGCACTAATGGAGCTTATGTCAAATATTCTAAAATGTAATATTTATTTGTAGGGTTGCAGTTATCATAACTCAGATGGAGGAAAATATCTTGGTAAAACATGCAAACCATTCAAATGATGGCATAATTGGGCAGAACGTGTCAGTTACTGATAGGTTCATAGGTTCATACTAGGCTATCTGCCCTAGGGCATTTATAAGCCTAGCCAGAATGTGTTTGGCTTTCGCCACCCATTTTAAATTTATTTTGCTATGCCCTTTTTCGAGGTTAGTATACTGTGCCTCTGTCTAACAGTGACACAGAAGTGATACCCGGGGTAAACCTACGATCTCCCATCCACTCATCAAGATTCCTCTTGAAGAGAGTCAATGAGGGACTCTGCCTAACCTGGACTGGGATTTTATTCCAGAGTGAAGGGAGCCTCTGGGTTATGAATCTGTCCCTCCAGCATGTCCTATTTATTATGAATGATACCACAATATAAGGATAAAATGATTGACTTCAACAACTGGCTAAGCTTATGGTGTCATTCAAAGGGGATCCAGTATCTGTCTGCCTGGGATGACATGATTGACAGAGCACGATGCTTTGCCAGAGATGGTCTGCACCTGTCACCCCTGGGATTCAGGTTACTGGCTAAGGCTCTTGCCACCCCTATAGTGCCTTTTTTAGGCAAACTTCAAAGGACAAAACCACCACTGTAACAGGTACAAGCATGCAAAATCTGAAGGTAATGCTATTCAATGCTAGAAGCCTAAACTTCAAAATGCACTCTCTCGAGGCACTCCTAAAAATGGAGAACATCGATATCTGTGCAGTAACTGAGACCTGGTTCAAGGCTCCAGAGAGCACCCCTACAATACCAGGCTACAACTCTTACCACACTTTTCAGCCACCAAACCAGGACCGAAACACTAAAGGTGGAGGAGTGTCAATATTCACCAAGGATATTCACACCACCAGGCTAGTTGGCCAACACAATGTGTCTGAAATTCTCCAAGTGCAACTAACACTAGGTAAGACTGCAATCCAAATTGTAGCTTGCTACAGATCCCCCACCATACCCCAAGATTCTCACTACACCTTTCTAAACATACTGGAAAATATTAAGATAGAACCAAACACCCTAATACTGGGTGATTTTAACTACCCTGCCATTAACTGGGAAAACTATTCATGTCCCAACACCTTTGCGAGCGGTTCTTGGAATTCATAAATTCCAATGCCCTGGATCAACTAATCCATAGTCCCACCAGGGGCTCCAATATCCTAGACCTGGTCATTACCAACATGGGAAATCAATGCTCCATACCTATGGTCACCCCCTCATTAGTGACGGCTGACCATAAGCTAATCACCCTTAACATCCACATCCCCCCCCCACCCCCCAGTAAAGAAACCACCATAAAAACTTCTCCAAAGCCAACTTCATGCTACTCAAGTCAGAAGTGACAAACTTCATGACACCCATGCAGACGGGAACTGAAAGTTCAACTGCTGAATCCTACACTAAGGCACTGTACGAGCACATCCACTCATGCATGAAGTGTGCCATCCCAAATAGAACCAAAATGCTCTCATCCAAAAAAAAGGAAGCCAATCTGGTGGTCCCCTGCCATAAACAAACTTTACAACAAAAGGAAGAAACTTTTGCAGAAAAGAGGAAAATCCCAGGATGCAAAAAACTCCCTTACTAGCCTCAGTAAGAAACTGAGATGACTCATAAAATCCTCCAAAGCTAGTTACGAAAATAAAATTGCCAAAGATTCCAAAGACAACCACAAAGCATTCTATAACTATGTCAAGAATCTAAATGGCAATGCTCAGATCTGCTCTGAGCTAAAACAGAATGGCATTAAATATACTGATCCGAAAGATATTGCCAATATCCTGGCAGATCGATTCAGTGCCAACTTCACCCCCCTCTCACCCCCTAAATGGCCCAGCTCAATACCGGAAGATTGCCAAATTCCAGTAATAACGGCCACACAGGTACAAAACACACTCTCTAAAGCCAAGAATACAGCATCCATGGGACCAGATGACATCCCGGGCTGTGTACTACATGAACTACAATATGAACTGGCACCTCACCTAAGTGTCATGTTTACTCATAGCCTCACCTCAGGTTTCGTGCTCACTGAGTGGCGCAGAGCTACAGTTATCCCAATCCACAAGGGGGGATCCACCTTGGATCCTGGAAATTACCGTCCCATCAGTCTGGCAAGCCTTATCTGCAAGGCCATGGACCGTATTATCATGGAACTTATAAACAAAGACATTGGCAACCTTCAAACACTGGACCCCACCCAGTTTGGGTTTGTGAAGGGCCGATCTTGTCTCCTGAACCTGATTGACTTCTTTGAATCAGTCTCCAGAGCCATGGACAAGGGTAAGGTGGTCCACACAGCCTATCTAGACCTTGCCAAGGCCTTTGACACCATCCCCCACTCTGGAATCATAGATAAACTTACTAAGTTGGGCATTAATCCCTATGTCACCCAATGGGTTGCTAAATGGCTTACTGATAGAACCCACACTGTAAAAGTAGCCGACTCCAAATCCAGCTCCAGACAAGTGAGAAGTGGAGTACCTCAGGGTTCAGTCCTGGGGCCGCTCTTGTTTGGCATCTACTTCTCTGAAGTACAGGTCAACACTAAGGGACTCTGGCTAACAAAGTTTGCAGATGACTGCAAACTGGGAGCCATTATTGAATCCCCAAATGATGAGGATACTCTACAAAAGGGCCTTACAGAAACAGATGCTTGGTGCCAGAGCCATGGGCTCAAGCTCAATGCCAAGAAATGTATTGTTATCCCCTTTGGGAAAAAACATGTATCCATGAATTACCATACAGGTGGCAGTACACTAAGCACAGAAAGTGTGATAAGAGACTTAGGGACACAGGTGGACAATGGTCTCACCTTCGATAACCACATTGCCACAACAGTCAGGAAATCCTTCTATGTGGCACACCTCATCATGAAGGGCTTTTCATCCAGAAAAAAGGAGGTCATTGTCCCACTGTACTCATCCCTCATTAGACCCATTATAGAATACAACGCCCCATTTGGTATGTACCTCTCAAGACATCTGCAACAACTGGAAAGGCCTCAGAAATACCTCACTAAAGAATCACAGGCCTAAAGCAGATGCCCTATGCTGACCACCTTAAAAAACTCCAGCTATACTCTGTCACATATCGTCTACTCAGAGGCGATCTCTGCTTAACATACAAGGCCATGTCAAACCCAGAGCTGTTGGACATGCTACACTTAAAGAAATCCCAATCCCTCAGAGCTACACGCTCCAGGGATCTAAACCTTGTCATCACAATAAACAAAACATGCTGGAGGGATAGGTTCCTGACCCAGAGACTCCCCAGACTCTGGAATAGATTGCCCATACATGTCAAGCAGAGTGCCTCTTTGGACCTCTTCAAGAGGAACCTTGACGATTGGATGGGAGAAAGGAAATTCACCCCAGGGATCATGTCAGTCACCCTGCTAGACAGGGGTCCAGGAAAGTAAATAATGTGGGAAGAAATAGCCAGGGAATTGTTATGGCTAGGCTTGTATAGGCCCTAGGGCTGATAGCCTAGTACCAGCCTATGAACCTATGAACCTATGAACCTATTTCAGTGCTGAGGTTCAAGTCTCTCGAGCGCGTAGCTTGATGGGATTTGGATTTTCTGAAGTGTAGCATGTCCATTAATTCCGGGTTGGACATGGCTTTATACGTCAGGCACAGATCACCTCTGAACAGGCGGTATGCCACTGAGTAGAGCTGGAGTTTCTTTAACCGGGCAGCATATGGCATCTGTTTGAGCCCTTTGATCCTCTTGGTGAGGTACTTTTGGGGTCTTTCCAGTTGCTGCAGGTGTCTGGTAAGGTACATCCCAAAAGGGGCATTGTACTCAATTATGGGCCTGATGAGGGATGAGTAAAGAGGCACGATGACCTCCCCTGATCTAGATGTGAATCCCTTCATGATTAGGTGGGCTATATAAAATGTTTTTCTAACCACTTTGGCCACATGGTTGTCAAATGACAGATTGCTATCAACTTGGGTCCCCAGGTCCCTAATTACTTCTTCTGTACTTAATGGATTACCACCTATGTGGTAATTTGTGAGCACTTTGTTTTTGCCAAAGGGGATGACATTTAGCTTGAGGCCATGGCTCTGGCACCAGTTGTCTGTTTCGTTGAGGCCTTTTGGAGGATGCTTGTGTCGGCTGGAGAGTCGATTATGGCGCCCAGTTTGCAGTCATCTGCGAACTTGGTCAGCCACAGTCCTTCCGTGTTGGCCTGTACCTCCGAGAAATATATATCGAACAAGTGAGGTCCCAGGACTGAGCCTTGTGGGACACCACTTGTAACTGGTTTGGAGTCTGACATGGCTCCAGCAATTCTAACCATGTGGGTTCTGTCCTTGAGCCAGTTTGCAATCCATCTAGTGACATAGGGGTTTATATTTAAGCTGGTGAGCTTATCTATAATGCCCGAGTGGGGTATTGTATCGAAGGCTTTTGCAAGGTCCAGGTAGGCTGTGTGGACCACCTTCCCCTCGTCAATGGCCTTGGTGACTGTTTCAAAGAAATCAACCAGGTTTAAGAGGCAGGATCTGCCCTTAACAAAGCCGAACTGGGTAGGATCCAGTGTCTGTAGGTCCCCAATATCTTTATTTATGAGGTCCATGATGATCCTTTCCATAGCTTTGCAGACCAAGCTAGTCAGGCTTATGGGGCGATAGTTTCCAGGATTCGTTGAGGCACCACCTTTATGGAGAGGGACTACTGTTGCTGTACGCCACTCTTTGGGCACATATCATGTAGTAAGGCTGAGATTGAACAGTAGTTTTATGTTTGGGTTTAGCTCTTCTTGGAGTTCATGTAGGACGCAGCCCAGGACACCGTCTGGTCCCATTGATGCTGTGTTTTTTGCTTTGGAGAGGGCGGCTCTTACCTGAGCATCTGAGATGTCAGGGGGGCAGCACTCTGCTGGGATAGATATTTGCCCTTTAGGTGGGGAGGGGGGGAGAAGTTTGCACTGAAACTGTCAGCTAGGATGTTGGCAATGTCTGTGGGTTCAGTGTATTTTTTGTCATTTTGGACTAATTCTGAGCATATCTGGGAATTACCACCCAGGTTCCTAACATAACTAAAGAAAGCCTTGTGATTATCCTTAGTGTCCTGTGCAGTTTTTCTCTCGAAGCTGGCCTTAGACAATTTTATGAGTGCCCGTAGTTTTTTGCTAATAGTGATCAGTGATGCCTTCCCTTTTTGGGATTTTGCTCTATCATTTAGTAGCTTCCTCCTTCTATTGTATAGTTTGTTTATGGCTGGGGTCCACCAGACAGGACGTCTGCCTTTGGAGGATTGGGTCTTGGTTTTATTTGGGATTGCATGATCCATGCATTCCTGAAGGTGTTCATAGAATGCATTTATAAAGGATTCTGGGGTCTGGGCCATATTTTCCACAGGCCCGGGGGCTTTGAAGGATTCCACCTTGGTTTTGAGGAGTGTGAAATTTGCTTTAGAGAAGTTTTTCACTGTGGTTTTCTGGGCAGGGGGTGGGGTCGGGATGTGAATATCCAGTGAGATTAGTTTATGGTCTGATCTTACCAGTGAGGGATACACTTCTGGTCTGGAGCATAGAGTCCCCATGTTGGTGATGATCAGGACCAGTATGTTTTCCCCTCTTGTGGGAGTGGTAACAAGTTGTTCCATAGCATTTGAGTTTATAAATTCTAGGAACCTTTGGGTTAGGGTGTTGGAGCTAGAGTAATGCTCCCAGTCTATGTTTGGGTAGTTGAAGTCGCCCAATATAATGGTGTTTGGAGAGACCTTCATATTTTCCAGTGTTCTCAGAAAGGCCGAGTGGGGTTCCTGGGTTTGGGAGGGTGGTCTGTAGTAGGCTATAAACTGGAAGGCAGTTTTACCCACTGTTAGTTGCACATGGATAGTCTCTGATGCTTCGTGCTTTGCCACCAACCTGGAGGTGTGGGTATCTTTGATGAATATCGATACTCCCCCTCCTTTTCTGGTTCGTTCCAAGTTTTGGGGCCGAAAAGCATGGTATGAGGTATAACCTGGTAGTGCTGGGGTGCTCTCGGGAGCCCTGAGCCAGGTTTCTGTTACTGCACAGATATTGATGTTCTCCATGCTAAGGAGAGTTTCAAGTGCGTGCATCTTGAGGTTTAGACTTCTGGCGTTGAGTAGCATTACTCTTAGTTTCTTATCCCTTATGATACCTATGGAGGTGGGTTTGTCTTTTGAGCCTTGCCTAAAAAGGCACTATGGGGTAGCAAGAGCCTTTGCCAATATCCGAAAGCCCAGGGGTGACAGGTGCAAGCCGTCCCTAGCGAAGCATCGTGGCTTGTCGAGCATATCATCCCAAGCTGACAGGCATTGGATCCCCTTTGAATGACACCAGTACTTAAGCCAATTGTTGAAATTGATCATCTTGTCTTCATATTGTGGCATCATTCTTGGTGAGGGTAAGATGCTACTCAAGGTCAGGGTCATACCGGCCTGGGCTACATGCTCAGAGAGCTCCTTTATGTCTCTTTTCATGTAGTCCAGAGAGGTACGTCTCAGGTCATTCACACCAGCATGGACAATGACTGAGTCATATTTGTACTTGCCTTGGAGTTACCTGAGTGCTTGTTTTATGTGGCGGATCCTACAGCCCAACAGACTGCTCTCCGTGACCCTCTCCTTGTTCAGCCTGGTGAGCAGGACGTCAGTGTGCCTGACGATAGAGTCACCTATTACAAGTGTATCAGGTGTGTTGTTTAGTCTTAAGGGCTGTGACTGTTTGGCACACTGGCTTTGTGAGATATGTGTTGCACGTGTTTTGTTTTGGGGTAGCGGTTGCTTGGGTGCCTGCTTTGGAGGTGTCTGCTGCTTAGGCAGATCTTTATTTAGAGCCTCCGAGTATGTTTTTGTGTGATTATGTGTTTGGTTTGCTGTCGTGGTAGGTCTATGTGAGACTGGAATTGTAGTGAGTGTGGTTTCCTTCTCCTCCTGACTGGTTATGCCAGTACTGAGTTGAGAGAGCTTAGCCTCCAGTTTGGCTATATGGTTGCATCTCTCACATGTGTTGGAATTTGTTGGGAGGAGGAGAGGGTTGTCTGTGTACATGAGGCAGTTGTAACATTGCCTCAAGATTCCCAGATTCACCAGCTGGACCGGAGAGGAGACTGACAACTGACCTTTGGACATGCTAGAATAATATTGGGAATTCCTTAATAATTGAAAACAAGGGCCAGTGGGGAGTGAGGGTGTAGTACTTTTAATTTTTAGTGCTGACTTATATAATTGCTTTAGCGAGCAAGTGCCAGGTAACTTAAGTGCAATGTGTTACAGATAACTTAAATGCAAAAATGACAAACAGTAACTTTCTTTCAAGTGAAACAAGGAAATAAGTACAGTAAGCAATGCAGATATCACTAGTGATCCACAGAAGCTGAGAAGCGTATTAGGTGGAATTAGCGTTCCAGGAAATAACAAGCAAACAAACAACAAGCATATAAACAAAGCTAGATTCAGCAGGCCTGGATCTAGTCTATGCTACAGCAAACAAGGTATACCAATTTCAGTAAGATACAGTTCAAATATTCAGGCACTATAAACCTTTAACCAGAAATTCCCAGCTCAGAAGGGCAGAGTCCAGCCTCTTCTCCCACAAGAGTGCAGACCACGAACCTTCTTAATGTAAAATAACTGGCCTGAAGCCCAAGTGCTTAAACCAAAACTAATACACTTTAAGAATAACAGACACTGGGCTCTCAATCAGCAGTTCCCAACTTAGAAGGATGAAAGCTACCTGTCCTGCCACCACAGTGCATGCCACAAACCTTCCTAATGTAAAACAACTGGTCTGAAGCCCAAGTGCTTAATCCAAAAGACTTAGAATGATAGCTACACTTTAATCACGTTACTACCAAGCAGTAATAACTACAATTGAATACTTTAGAGAATGCCTGGATTAGTGCTCAAGTTACACAAACAAAGCTAGATCCAGCAGGCCCGAATCCAGTCTATGCCACAGCAAACAAGGCGCACCAACTTTAGTAAGAAGCAGTTCAGATATGCATGCACTATACGCCTTTAACCAGAATTTCCCAGCTCAGAAGGGCAGAGTCCAGCCTCTCCTCCCACAAGAGTGCAGACCACGAACCCTCTTAATGTAAAATAACTGGCATGAAAGCCCAAGTGCTTAAACCAGAATAAATACACTTTTAGAATAACAGACACTGAGCCCTCAATCAGCAGTTCCCAACCTAGAAGGATGTAAGCTACCTGTTCTGCCACTACAGTGCAGACCACGAACCCTCTCAGTGCAAAACAACTGGTCCGAAGCCCAAGTGTTTAAACCAAAAGGCTTAGAATGAGTTACACCAAGCAGTAATAAATACAATTGAGTACTTTTAAGATGATGCAAAAGTAAAATAAAGTAGTTATAAGAAAAAAAACTAAGCTAGAAGGCTTCCCTCCAACACAGAAGGGCTTGGGGGCTCAGAA
>NC_056741.1:1423967612-1424065112 GCF_019279795.1 Protopterus annectens
CAGGTACAGCTGAGTCTATACATTCTTATAGGTGTTTGTAAAGGGCATTTGTGTACACCTCTATATAGGAGTCATTGCTGATAGTGGTAACAGGGGGTTTAAAACTATTTATGCCATCACTCAGGAAGCTATAATTTGCTTTGGAGAAATTTTTCATCCTTTTTGGTCACCTGGGCAGGTGTGATTGTTAATTAGAATAAGAATGAGTGAACAAAGACACTTTGAACAACAGGCACAATAAGCCTTCAACCAGCAATTCCCAGCTCAGAATGGCAGAGGCTACTCTCTCCTCCCACAAGAGTGTAGACCACAAACCTTCTTAATGTAAAATAACTGGCCTGAAGCCCAAAGGCATTGACTAGAACTTAGACACTATTAGAATAACAGACACAATAAGCCTTCAACCAGCTTACAAGGATGTAAACTACCTCTCCTGCCATGAGAGTGCAGACTATAAACCTTAATGTAAAACAACTGGCCTGAAGCCCAAGTGCTTAAACCAAAACTAAGAGGCTTACAATAACAGTTACAAATATTCAGGCTATTATCATGCACTAAAAATGCAGAATAAATGCAACTGAACAATTTTAAGAACAAGCAGCAAAAGCAAAGTAAAGTAATAAAGTAGGAAGAAACACATAGGATCATATGATCATAAGAGATTGCTAGGCTAGCTACCCGGAGGACATTTTAAGCCTAGCCCTTTCAACCCAATGTAATACTGTAGAAATACTAGTCCATACCCAAGTTTGCATTTGGGTATGGCTGCGCATGTCCAGGAGGGTTGTGGGAGCTATCCCTGGTAGGAATTTATGGTGCCCCATCTACTTATCCAGGTTGCTCTTGAACAGTGTCATAGAGGTGCTCTGTTTTATATGAATTGGTAGCATATCCCAAAGATGTGTCAGTCTCTGGGAGATAAATCTGTCCCTCCAGCATGTCTTATTTATTTTGCAGACCATATTTAAGTCTCTGGAATGGGTAGCCCTAGACCCATTTGATTTACGGTATGCAGTAAGTTCATTTGAGATGGGTCTTGGGTTGCTCTATAGGCCAAGCATAAGTCTCACCTAAGAAGTCTATACTATACTATACTATACTATACTATACTATACTATACTATACTATACTATACTGAGTATAGTGACAGGGATTTTAGTCAGTCCATGTAAGGCACTTGCTGGAAGCCCCTGATTTTCTTTATTAGAAACCTCTGAGGTCTCTCTAATAGCTGTAGGTGCTTAGTGCAGTACATACCGAATGGAGAGATATACTCAATTATGGGCCAGATAAGGGACGAGTATAGGGGGTTATGACTTTTTTGCACTTAAGGTGATGTCTTTACTAATTAAGTGAGCTATGTGGAAACCTTTCCTTGCAATGGTAGACACTTGGTGGACAAATTTAAGGTTGTGGTCAACCTGTGCCTTACCACTTCATGGGCACTTAGGGTATTGTTATTGATTTCATAGTGTGAAGGGACATTGTTTGTGCTGAAGGGAATGATGATGCATTTCTTTGCATTCAGTTTGAGACTATGACTAGTGGACCAGTCACTGGTCTGTGTGATACCCGTCTGGAGTATGCTGGCATCATTTGCGGATTCTAGTTTGCAGTTGTCTGGATATTTGGTCAGCCTCATAGAGTAGATTTCATAGCTCATAGAGTAGTATTAGGTAACCTGCCCTTGTGGGCCATTTTAAGCCTAGCCAATTACCCCATATGAGAATCAAACCCTGCACACCTTAACTATTATGCCAAACTCCCACCCTTTAGTTTTCACCTGAACTTCTGAGAAGTATATACCAAACAGTAGGGGACCCAGCACTGACCCTGCTGGTGACAATTCTTCTGTTTGATGTGGAGTCACCCACTTTGATAGTGTGTGTCTGGTTTGTGAGCCAGTGGGCAACCCATCTTAGAATGAAGGGATTTACATTCAGTTTGCTAAGTTTATTAGTAATTCCTGAATGTGAGATTGTGTCAAAAGCCTTTGCAAGTCAAGTTATGCTGTGTGTACAGATTTGCCCTCATCAGTGGCCTTGGTCACACTTTCAAAGAAATCCACCAGATTTAACAGGCAGGATCTGCTTTTCATGAAGCTGAATTGGGAAGGATTCAGGGTTTGGAGGTCACCTATATCTTTATTTATGAGGTCCATAATGATACTTTTCATGGCCTTACCCATGAGGCTGGTCAGACTTATGGGTCTGTAATTCCCTGGGTCTGTTGCTAGGCCACATTTCTGGAGGGGAATAATGGTAGCTGTTTTCCATTCCGCAGGAACAAAGCCTGTTAGGCTATGATTGAAAAGGGTACTCAGTGGTGATGTTAATTCATGTTTTAGCCTGTTTAGAAGACAGTCTAGAATGTCATCTGATCCCATAGAGGCCATGTTTATTGCCTTGGACAGGGCTTAGGGGAGCTGCTCTTCAGATATGTAAGGTGGAGGAGAGAGTTTACGGGAGGGTTTATTGTACGTTAGGAGGTATAAGGGAGTGAAATTTTCACCAAAACTATCTGTTAGCAGGTTTACTATCTCTTTGGGGTCAGTGTGTGTGATACAATTGGCCACCAATTCTGCACATGCTTGGGTCCTACCCTTTAGGTTACGTCCAACATACCTCTCAACCTCTTAGAACAAGAAATCTGAACAAAGTCATAAATAAAAGTGGGACAAAGGCCCAAAAATAGGGACAATTTTTAAATATTGCTCTTACAAACTTAGATAGTTGGTAGAATAACAGGTTTTGCATTAGCATGAATTTTTCTGAAGGATATGAAGTCTGAAACTCAAATGTCTGTCATTATTTTCTAACTTCAATCTGTAATGATTTACAACTAATTTCCCAGAAAACCACAAGTATATGAAAAACAGGCCAAAAATATGAGGCCAAAATCTGGACATTCTGCAAAAATCTGTACAGTTGAGAGGTATGCACATAGCTGTAAAACGCCTTACAGTTATCCTTGGCAGTACTTATTAGGTTTCTCTCAAAGGAGGTCTTGGAGGATTTGACAAGTTGTGTTATTTGCCTGTTAAGGCTGAGGAGGGTGCTTTTCCTTTGTTGAGCCCTTGTCTTTGTTTTCCTGGACAGAAAATGTTTGCGTTTATTGTATAGTTTGTTGATGCTGAAAGTCCACCATGGCAGTTTGATTTTACTTGAGACTCTGGCTTTGTTTCTATCTGGTATAGCTGAGTTTATACACTTATGCAAATGATTGTACAGGGCTTTAGTGTAAGCTGCAGCATAGTTACCACTTTCAGCTTGGGGTGGGGCTTGGAATGCATTTATGCCTTCACCTAGGAGGGTATAGTTTGCCTTGGTGAAGTTTTTTAGTCTGATTTCACCCTTTGTGAGTTCTGTTATTAGTGTCAGTTTGAAGGTGACTGATTTGTGGTCAGTTTTAACTAATTAGGGTCAAACAGTTGCAGCAGTGTATCTGTTTGACATGTTGGTGAGGACCAGATCTATAATGTTTGTTCCTCTTGTTGGGGTATGGACAATTTTTTCCAGTTCATTTGAATTCACAAAGTCAAGAAACTTTTGTGCTAGTGAGTTTGGGCTAGAGTAGGTTTCCCATTTGATTGTGGGATAATAGAAATCCCTCATAACCAGTGTGTTCGGTAAAATTTGGATTGTCTTCAGTTTGCTTAAGTAGGCTTAGTGGGTGTTGTGGCTCATGTAGGGGATCCATAACTGGCTAGGACTTGAAATAGGGTCTTATCCACCCTAACCTGGACCTGGAGTAACTCTATGGAATTGTCCGGGCTAACTAGACTTGAGGTAAGTTTATCTCTAATATAGATTGCAACACCACCTCCTTTGGTTTTCACATGTTTATTTTGTTGTCTAAAGGTATGGAAGGCATTGTAGCCTTGTAGGGACAGGGTACTCTCTGAGACCTTAAACCAGATTTCTGTGACTGCACAGACATTTACATCTTCTGGTGATAGAAGTCCTTCAATGGAGTGCAGTTTTTGGTTTAGGTTCCTAGCATTTAGCATCATGACCCTTATTTTGTTCTGATTGGTTAATTTCACATTGGTAATGTTGTTTTTGAGACATTGCCTAAAGAAGGCACTATGAGGGAGGCAACATCCTTTGCCATCAGCTGAAAGCTTAGAGGTACCAGGTGAAAACTGTCTCTGGCAAAGTAGTGAGGTTTGTCATTGATGTCTTCCCAGGCATACAGGAACTGGATCCCACTGGAATGACACCAAAAACTAATCCAATTATTGAAATCAATCATTTTTTGTTTATACCATGGCATCATTCTAGATGAGGGTATTATGCCGCTCAAGGCTACAGACATACCTGTCTGGGATACATACTCAGAGATCTTGACCATGTCACTCTTCATATAGTTCAGTGAACTATGTCTCAGGTCATTCACACCAACATGAACTATGACAGAATCATAACGGTACTTGTTCTGAAGTGACCAAAGTACATGCATGACTTGGTAAATCCTGGCACCCAACAGGCAGCTGACCATGCCTTTCTACTTGTCCAAACTGGTGAGTGAGAAATCCGTGTGTCTCACTTCTGAGTCACCAATGACAAGAAAGAAAACCTGGTTTTTGAGTGTTATGCCTTACAAGCTTGGTGGGTGAGACACTGGTGTTGCTATGTGTCATGGGTGCTGTGCAGACTGTGTTAGCTGTAGCAGACTGTGTTAGCTGTAGCAGACTTGTGTTTTGGAAGTCTCTGGTGTTTTGGTAAGTTTTTCGAGAGAACCTCCGTGTATGTGGATTTACGTGTTTGATGCATACTATGCGTGTGAGTAGTGGTATGTGTATGAGTAGTGGTACTATGTGAATATATAATGGTGAGTGAGTTGACAACCTTCTCTGTGTTACTGTTTTGAGTGAGACAGAGTATGGACTCTAGATTCTTGGTGTATATAGATCTCTCACACACTGTACTCGACTGTGTTATTAGTAGATGGTTGTCTGTGTACATGTCCGTGTTACTGTTTTGAGTGAGACAGAGCATGGATTCTAGATTCTTGGTGTATATACATCTCTCACACTATGTACTTGACTGTGTTCTTAGTAGAGGGTTGTCTGTGCACATGAAGCAATTGCTACACTGCCTCAAGTGACCCAAGTCAACAAGGTTGGTAGGAGAAACAAGGGTAGTCCAACTGTCCATAATGCTAGGTTGAAAACTGTTGTTACTAGGAGTGGCTTTTCAGAAATTATCACGGAGGAGCTCGACAAATTAATATTTCTGCCTGAGTTTTAAGGGGAAAATTTGTTGAATTTAACTGTCTTGCAAGTACAGTAAAAGCAGCTGAATAATGTGCATTTTTTAAGTTAAGTAGAAGGGAGGAAACAGAAGATAATTCAAGGTTAAGAAACTAAGGGGGGGTGGGCCTTCCCAACTGATATTTATGTACTCAGTAGAATCAGCTGATGAAATGGGATTGGGAGGAGTGTCCACAATCAGATTTATAGTAGGGTCAGGCAATTCAAATTCCACCAAGTTTAAGAATACAACAACAATTGGGGGTGGGTGGGTGAAAAAATAAATGCAGACAGAGATCAGCAATATTCAGGCAGAGTACAGCAAGCAAGTCAAACAAGCACTCCAGCTAAATAGAGATGTCTCCAAATATTTCCAGCTACCACTAATTAGCTGATGTTATTCACTGTTTATAAAGGACTTCCTTGCTAACTTTTCTAACTTACCCTCTTAAAGCTCCAACAGAACAGAAAACTTAAAACAAAACAAATGTAATACAAGAAAAAGATTAGAAGTAGCCAAACCTTAAATGAAAAACTTCAATTCAAAATAAAATGTAGACAGAGATCAGCAAAATTCAAGCAGATTGCAGCAAGCAACTGGGACAAAGGATAATATTAAAAAATGAAAATATTACTAAAGTTGTAAGAATGAACATAGAGCAAAAAATCCGTTCCTCCTTATATGAATCGATGCAGAGTGACGTATGCACTCATATGCCAGTTTATGTATATTGTGGTTACAGAATCTGCTTTTCTGGATTATAATCATGAAGTGACATGCACACTCAATACGTATAGGGATTTCTGGTTTAGGTATATTATAGTTACAGAATGTGCTTTTATTATAATCATACAAAAATGGATGCGGGTGGAGGTTAGGACTTTTTAAATATCCTAATTGACTTCAGAAGCATGGTTACCTAGGGATCATTAAACAAAATACAAAATAATAAATTAAATATGTTCATGGTGACAAAACAAGTAACTTACAACTCAGTTAAAACAATGATCTGCACCATGTTCAGTAAACCTTGTATACTATTTTGGAAGACTTTTTAGGGAGACAGTACTGTAAGACTTTCTCCAATATTTAGACATATGACCAAGGATATGTAATAGCTCAAAGTACCTCCTGGGAGGTGGGCAAATGGCTATTAAGAATACAGCCTTGTTAAAATGGAGCAGGAGTGCAACTTCAGTGCTTACAGAGAGTCAAAAAGTTAGCAATGGCAGCACAGCCTCTGTAGAATGAAATATTTTTTTCTGTTTCTTTTTTGCTGCAAACAGCTGACCATCAGCTGACACCATCTAATCTCCTCATTCATAGGGTATACTGACCTCACCTTAGCCTTCCTTGAGTCTACCTGTCCTCCTTTAAGGTGCAGGGTGATGTTTGAGGATGCTCATGCACCCCCCCCCACCACCACCACCATAGGGCAGGCACAGTGGGAAGATCTCACATTTACGGGAGAGTAGAAGTCATGTTCTGAAAAACAAAAATACTTCCTCAGCTATACCACCTGCTTGTCCATACTTAAAGACAGCTAATGATCCTGTAACATAAACACACAAAACTTGTCAACAGGCAAAATAACGTAAATAACACAAGATAAAATAAAAATGATCACAAACAACGTGTAAAAGCAAATCACTGTTTAATAACCTTAAAAAAATTCAAACAACTGAGTGCTTTCACCTTCTCATACACCAGGCTTCATCAGAGTCATTTGAAAAAAAAATTCAGCAACATATAAAGACCCTTCCAAGCACATTTAAGCAACCAATCACATCCTGCTATGCATAAGATTTAAAAATACTATTTACATATTTAAGGGAAATTCACTTGAATATAAAAACATCAACAGGGACAAGAAAACATGGACAAAAAACAACACCAATCTTCCTTCTTATTTTGCTTCCTCCACCAGAAATAAATGTTTGTTGCACTCAAAATTTATATATTATATTGTGCAAACAATAACTATTAACTTTGATAGTTGTTAATAAAAAACTGACAATCCTTATTTACTTAAATGTTGCAAGTTCTTTGTTTTAGTAGAGGTGCCAAAGAAATACTGTCATTAAGCCCTGGTAAAACAGTGGCATTCAACCTAAGTCGCCATCTAACCTCTACTTCCAATTTGTCTTCACCTCCCTCTCATTGGCTATCACCTTATCAATCACAAAAAAGATGAATCTCTTAAAGTTGACACATTTTGTGTTTTGTATATATATATATATATATATATATATATATATATATATATATATATATGGGTACACTTCACATAATCGAATTACTGAAATCTCGAATTTCATATGGTCGAGACCATATGATCGAGATTTCAGTAAATCGAATATGTGTAGTGTTGAAAAATAAAAGTTTACTTACCTTAATACATTGCGTACACACAGAGGAAAGGATTCTTGTATGCTCTGTGTGTATGTAATGTTTTTTTTTTTGTGTGGTGTTGGCAGGAAATGAGAAATCTCCCATTTTGCGCTTCCGCATACAGCGCAGGATGGGAGATTTCCCATTTCCCCACTGTAGCGCGATCTTGGAGTTGGTATATTTAAGTAGGGGGGGGGTGGGGGTGCAAAAGCGAAGTTTGTCTTTTTTTTTTTGGTTTCATTTCAGAAGTTCGAGTTTACAAAACTCGATGTTTTGGTTTCGGTTATTTGAAGTTCGAGATTTTGTAAATTCGAGCTTCTGAAGTGAATCCATATATATATATATATATATATATATATATATATATGTGTGTAAGGCATTGTGTGGGTCCCTATTTTTAATTGCCCTAAGATGTTCACTGATTCTGTCTCTAAGCCTACTCACAGTTTTACCAACATAAAATGGCTGGGCAAGATATACAAGAAACCAGATATACTAATATAGACGAATTACAATTGCATCTGCCAGGACATTTAATGGAAAAACTGTATTCGCTGAGAGTAACATAGGGACCATCATTGATGAATTTACAATACCTGCAGGCACCACACTTATGCATGGCTGATTTGTACCTCCACTTTCATGACACTTTTGGGGTGCCCTTCTAAGATATTTTTAATATTTTTGCCCTTACTATAAACAATTTGAGGTTTTACTCCCAATTGTTCTTTTGTTTCCTGTACTATACACACTTCCCAACATCTGTTGACAATAAAACATAAATTGGGTTCCTCAGCATTATACTGTAACATCATTACATCCATATCTCTTTCTTTGGTAATAATTTGTAACTGACCACTGGTTGTTCTTAGTATGGGGCTAAAGGAAGTATTTCTCTTTGCAATTATCTCCCTTTTTGGTTTTACCAACAACTTAAGTGGGTACCCCCTTTCAATCAACATTCCAATCAGAATGTACAACTCTTTTGCAAATATAGTGTCATCACTTATTAACCTTACCATCTGGCTTTTTATTATGCTTTTCATTTGATGTGGGGGGGTGACAACTATTAAAATGGAGTAGAATATTTGAGTAAGTCTGTTTTCTATATATGCTGCTGTTAAATTTGTCTTTCTCACTGCATTTTGATAACTGTATATCAAGGAACTCAATCTCATTTGCCTTCCATTTGCTTGTGAACCTAAGGAAGGGGGACGTAGAGTTTAGATATTCTATAAAGTCACGCTTCTTTCTCATCACCTTGCCATAGGATGAGTATATCATCCAAAAACTGATGGTAAGACTTGATTTTGCCCATAAAGGGTGACTGCCAAACAAACTTTCCTCTCCCACTCTAAATGTACAAGGTTGGTGAAAACTGGGGCACATTTGGCCCCCATCACCACACCCGATACCTGGTGGAATAATTCAGCCTCAAAAACCAGGAAATTATTTTTGAGCACTATTTCCATGTTTCTATAAGAAAAACTATTTTTTTCTCTTTCAACGTTTTGACTTCTTAAACTCTCTTGAAACATTTCCAACCTCTCAGGGTGCAGAATCAGAGAATAAATTGATTACATCAATTGTTAAGAAGGAATATTCTCTCTTATTCCTGTTGATTTTGAGCCTCTCTAAACAGCGCCAAGAGTCCTTGAGAATGTGCTCAGTTTCCCTCACCACCGGACCTGCCCATTTATCCACCCATGCTGCTAGAGGTTCTGTCTTTGAACCCCTTACTGCAACAATTGGTCTAAGGGGTGGATTTTGTGAGTCTTTGTGGATCTTGAGGATTCCAAACACCTGTGGTATCACTGGATTTTCCACAGTTAAAAACCTTAGATCTGTTTGCTCAATCAGCCACTGAAAAAACGCATCAGACAGAAATAAATCTATCCTCATGTATGCCCTGTTGATTGCATAGCTAGAAACCCTAATATAGGTGGAGGAATCATTTAGTATATTAAACATTTTTGAAACATAATCAATTTGAGCCATAACTACTAATCCCCCACCCTTGTCCGGTTTCATAATTCTGTTGTTCTTGTCACTAGATAAATCAATAAGGACCTTTCTTTCTTTGTGTGTTAAATTGACTTGCTTATTATTTTTACCAATTAATTCTTCCCTAAATTCTAATTCACACATTTTCTCAAAAAGTGTGATTTCAGAGTTGCTAGGAGGAATAAACACACTTTTTTGATGCAAATTATTTGACCTGTGGTTAACATTTGACTGACCACTAAAAAATAGTCTCAAGTTTAACTGTCTAACATACAGTTTTAGACTTGTCAACACATCAGCTATATCAGATTTAAAATCTGGAATGAAGGAAATGGCTTTCTTTAACAATTCAAAATGCAGCTCATGTATTAATAGGTCACTAAAATTACAAATACTGAAACCCTGGTTCATAATAATGTCACATGCAGGAGAATTATTACAATTTGTTACAGTATTTACTTAGCCCTAGTCAAAGTCAACAGTCACATTTGCATCAAAAAGAACATCACTCATATCAAATATTGTTAATTGTGTTTCCGTTGGTTCCAGGGACCGCTGATCGTTTGACTCCTCAAATGTTCCGATCTCCTTAACAGGGGTTCTTGTTCTAAAAAAAACCTCTTCCTCATCATGTCTTTCATCAATTTTATTACCCTCATTGGCTGAAGAGTTTCGACTGATAATGTAATTTCTCCTATCATTCTGATGACCAGTGTTACTTATGTTTTTGTCTCTATTATTTATAGGGTAAGCCTAATTGTTCTTATATTCGGCTGTATCCCTATTTAATTTACGCTGCCTAATGGTCAAGTTGTTTTTGACAAACAAATCCAGATCATGCAATTCTTTATTATAGCTTTGATTATACTGTGTAAACAATAAATCATTTACTATGCTCTGGTTCAATGCAGTAATTTCGTTTTGCAGTGGGCTCAACTTACTTTGATTATTTCGTATTATAATGTCCAACATCTTGAAGCCAGCTCTATCAAAAAGCGCTACCAGTTCATGGAACACAGTTGACCCAGTCTCAATACCTAAAGGTAGTTTCCAGAGCCTTAAGCCCTTTGGGACATGTTTGAGCATGAAGGACTTGCTCAAAAAGGCATTGTCCAAGTGAAGGGACCTGTATTTCTTACACAGCTTCTCAAGGTTTAATATTTGGTTCTTTAATGAAGGTATACTGTTCTTTTCCTCTTCTCCCTCTGAAAAGTTCACTTTGGGTGCCATGAACCAGTTTGTGATGTCAACTCCAGTAGAGTAGACAGTATTTCTTTGGCATCTATACTAAAACAAAGAGCTAGTAAAATTTAAGTAAATAAAGTTGTTAGTTTTTTATTAACAACTATCAAAGTTAATAGTTATTGTTTGCACAATATAATATATACATTTTGAGTGCAACAAACATTTATTTCTGGTGGAAGAAGCAAAATAAGAAGGAAGATTGGTGTTGTTTTTTGTCCATGTTTTCTTGTCCCTGTTGATGTTTTTATATTCAAGTGAATTTCCTTTAAATATGTAAATAGTATTTTTAAATCTTATGCACAGCAGGATGTGATTGGTTGCTTAAATGTGCTTGGTAGGGTATTTATATGTTGTTGAATTGTTCTTTCAAATTGCTGTGATGAAGCCTGGTGTATAAGAAGGCGAAAGCGCTCAGTCGTTTTAATTTTTTAAGGTTATTAAACAGTGATTCACTTTTACACGTGGTTTGTGATAGTTTTTTTATTTTATCTTGTGTTATTTATGATCCTGTGACATAGATATATGATTTGTAATTTCACAAGCTGTAGATGGGTAAATGGACCCAGTTTGTTTCTAGTGATATCAGCTTGCTTGTCCTGTCCTACACTTTTGGCAGGTGTATCTGGTAGACTCGGTGCACAGAGAATAGCCTGGGGGCACCATGTGCAGGAGATTAGCCAGTAGGTAAAGCCCCATAGTACAGGTTACACTAGGGGTCCTCCCAGGGCATGGTTGCTATAGAGGCAGGGAGCCGAGGGTGCAAACTGTAGTACATGGAAAGAAAACATGGTCAGTGGACTCTAAAGTATGCCTAATTTTATCCTAATTGCAAAGTTCTTGAATGAGCTATCATAATACAGAAACCACATATAAAGTTATTCACATCATGCTACTGAATTTAATCAGAACAACATGTTAACTATAACTCCAGTGAGTAATACCAGGTCTAAGATCTGTTATTTTAATGTTTTGTTGCTACTGCATTAAAGACAATATGCTTTACGAGCAGGCCAAAGAAGACCTTATGAAGTTATTTATTTTTATCTGTAATTATACAGGCCAAACTGACATGAACTGTTTTGTTCTTTTCTTGCTAATCACTCTTGAATAAATACCAGCTTTAATTGCATTCATTTGCATTGGGTTTTAAATACCTTCCCTAGAGACTAAAGGCCTGTTAGCATTTTTTTTGTAATACAAATGGAAATTTATGAATGCAATGAAAGCCACTATACCTCTGTAAGACAGATGTTCTCAGTCTATGAACAGTGTACTTCCCACTTTTTGTTTACATTTGGTTAATGGCGTAGAGCATCGATCACAGCATGGCTAATTATTGGCTCAGCCTGGGTTGCATTCACAGTAGTAGAAACACAAATGTAACAAAAAAGTGAAACATAAAAGTATAACTAAGTCAACACAGGTATGGAGAAAGGAGATTCTGCTGAGAAGGACGACTGTAATTAAGAATACAGAAAATAAACAAGATGGGGCTGGAGGCTGGAAATTATTGGAGAAAATTCGTAACAGAAAAAAAGGAATTGGGAGCAAATAATTAGAGAGGGAAATGTAATAGAATGGGAAGAGGCCAAGAATTTATTTGGACTGCAAGACAGTGATTGCCTTTCCTATCAAGGATTGATATCAAATATAGGCAAATGAAAGAAACAGGGGGATCCTAAGTGAAAGACCAGCACTGGTAGAGTTTTTAGTAGAATCTATAAGATAAGCTGTTGTTAAAAAAGGAATAATTAGTAGAGCATGCAAAATATTGCATGATAACTATAAGACTCAATCAGAGGAGCTTAGAAAATATGGGGAAAGAAAATGGATAAGCAATTCATAAAGAAACCATGGGACAGGGATATATGTATGTCTCCCAAATATGCAACAAAATCTAGAAGATTTAGGATTGTTGCTTGGATGTGTTTACATAAGTATTTTTATACCCTAAGTACACTCCAAAGAATTTTTTCTCAGGTAGACAGCAAATGCTGAAGATGTGATGGGGAAGAAAGAGATAACTGGGAACATATTTTCTAACAGTGCAATGAGTTGTTCGACTTTAAAGAGTCCCTGCAGACGGCTCTTCAAGAGATAGGGGGTGAGCAAACTGTTGTAGCTAAGGAAATTATTTTTTGAGCTATGATACTGAATCAGAATTGCATAGACATAGTAAGGCCTTGATGAGTCTAATTATGGTGGCTGCCAAAAAAAAAGCAATTACTAGAAAATGGGAGTACAAGTCTAAACCAACTGTGCCAGAAGTAGTGAATATAGTAACAGAGATAAAACAACTGGAACTGGGACCTTTAGAAAATGGTAGGAGCAAACTACACAGGAAAAACTGGGAATTATGGGAACAATACATGCAGAGGAGGAATATGGTTTAAAAGAAGGCAGAATTTGAATGAGTTATGTAATATTCAACTGACAATGACTGGATAGATTATAAGAGATGTACAATGTTTGCAACTATAATTACGTCAACATGGTTTGTGATGTATAATGCTTGCAACTAAAACAATGTCAATATGGTTTGTTTTCATTTATATAAAAGTAAGATTGCCTATGTCATACACAATAATTGATAAAGATGTTTCTTTAAAAAAAGTGGAAGACAAAGGTAATACAAGCTGTTTGTAAAACAGAAGATACTATGTACAAATTTTAAATTATGTTGAAGAGTGCATTTTACATAGATAAATGTAGAATTGGACTAGCAGAAAAAAAGTGTGAGAAAGCAGGGTTAGCCTTGTAAAGTGTAGGAGGTAACAGAGTTATTTAGGGGACAAAGCAGAGATAAGTAATGGTAAAGATGCAGAGCCCAAGGAGACAGAAGGACAAAGAAAGGTAATGCTGTCAGATAAATATGAGCAAGGAGAAAAGGAAACTATGCACAAATTTACTAAAAGAAGAACATAGAGGGGAATTAACCTAGTGCAGAGAGATGTTTATTAAGTGATATTTCCTATGTTCTAGGATTTTCATTAGCATTATTTAAACAGAAACTGTTTGAGTTGGGTCTAAACTTAGTGAAGTTAGTACCCTCTGTGATATAGTGAGGAAGAAGCTGCCATAATTTGGAGCAAGGATAGAAAAAAGATAAAATTCTACCTCCTCCATCCAATTTTGCTCTAAAGAGCTTAAACTGTTTAGACAGCTTTATTTCAATGGCTGTTGGCCAATTCCTGAAAGCCAAATTCAGTAAATGTAACTTAAATCGCAATAAAATATGACTAAAAGCTTTTACCAAAAACATAACGAAATATTAGTGGCTATTAAAGACTCACCCTCAAAAAAAAAGCACTAATTATAAAACTTAAAAGACAAAGTGATCATCGAATGGATAAAATGTCTTTATTGTTCAAGTCACTTAGTACATTCATCTACACAACTTATTAAGACTAGCTTTACAAACTAGGATACAGTATAAAAAAATCAACACTACAATTACCCAACTAACCAATGAATAAACAACTCTTGCATGTTTTATGATCTGAACACCTTCTCTTTAGAATGGGCTTAATACTAATCATGTCACCACAATAAATAGAACATGCTGGAGGGATAGATTCCTGTCCCAGAGACTTCCTATACTCTGGAATAAGCTACCCATCTATGTCAAGCAAATTTCCTCATTAGCACTCTTCAAGAAAAATCTTGATGAATGAATGGGAATTAGGAAATTCACCCCTGGGATCACTCCTGTCACTCTGCTTGACAGGGGCGCAGGAAAATAACTTTCTTGGGTGGCGAAAGCCAGGGAACCTTGTTGGCTAGGCTTGCATAGGCCTTAGGGCCAATAGCCTAGTGCCTACCTATGAACTTATGAACCTATGAACCATAGCCTTTTTAACCAGGTCTTTCACTATCATTAAGCAAAACCTGCTTCTTATAATCGTTGTTTGCTGAAATGGCATCTACAAACAAATTTCTGTGTGACTAAAGCACTTTCAGTAACTCTGAAATAAAGGCATAATATTTTGATATTCTTGCATTGCCCTATTTACCAAGCATTACAGCTCTTAACTGGTCCAAAATCCTTAATTTGAACTTTCTACCAATATTGAATGATGGACTGTACTGCACGTAGTTGTTCATATGGCTCTTATAGTATTGCAATGTGTTTTTAAATGACTATAATTTTTTTTTTTTGAAAAAGGTGGCATAAGCAAATCCAGCTGTTTAACATATTGACAACCAGCATACATCCCAAAAGCTGATACTTCTTAATATTTAAATATTTTATGTTTATATTTACCATGTAGCTCTAACAGACCTAATGCTCTGTGTTTTTGTATATATACATTTTTGCTTATCTTCAGAAACAACTCTGAAGTCATTACTGTGACAAACAAATGTTACAGATAGGGTTTGATTTCCACCACTACCAAACAAATATGTGATGATGTGCGCTTTGGTGGGGTTTGAGTCCCACCACTGTCACCTAAAAATATCAAGGATTAATGGCAGCACTGTTATTAGTGCAAAGAAAAACCTTAGCTGGCGCCAGCAAGATGATCTCCCTCTCAAGTCCCCACTGGTACCAAAAATAAAGAAAGTGCACAAAAGTCTAACTCAGTATTTAATTTGCGAATGCAAGCTGGCCTCAGAGCATAAACTGAATAGGCACTGTTGTCCTACTTATGAGCTTTCAACATCCACACCCAGATTATACTGTACACAGGCCATTTACAGAGATGAGTATTTTGCCTATCACCTTAAGTCCTTTTCTCACCACTCTTTATGTGAACCCCAACAATGTTTTCCAGTGCCCCTTACACATGGTAAGTGCCTTTCAAACGTGTTTATGTACACACACACACACACACACACACACATATATATATATATATATATATATATATATATATATATATATATATATAATACCAATCACAGAGGGAGGGAGGTTGTCTTCTTGTCAAAGAGTATCAGAATCCATTTAACGTGCAATTGCCTGAAAGTTTTTTTATCAGTTCCATCAGGCTAAGAAAAGCGTTGACTCCCAAGGCAGAAATAGTCTCAGTACATCTGAGCACAGTAAGTATTGTTACATTTCAGTTGTCTAGCAAGTGTAATAGCTTGTTAGACAATGTTTCTTTGTTTCCTAGTCTGCATACAATAATCAGTGTTAACTAGAATTCTATGTCAGTCTTCTTTTTTAATTTTATATGGAGACCAGGAGACTGAGCAACCTGTTCCTTTAAAGAATACATTGGGAAGTGAACTGAAATCAGTTGCGCCATTGCCCTCCTCACAGTAGTATGGAAAAACTCATGATGAAAATTTTCAGTTCAGATCTTTTGAGAAGGAAACTGGGTCCACTCTGTATATTTTTTGGTCACATATATAAAGCACTCTAATATTTTGGCACTCTGGTAGACAGAAGTTTCTTAAAACTGCTCCTATCCTCCAAGTCCTGAAATTTCAACTAGAGAAGCTCCAATTGTGCCTGCTAGCCATTATCCAGTGTTTTAGATCTCTTTTTTTCCTGGCAGAGATGTGGACTTTATTCAAGTGCAGGGAAACAGCCTTTTTCAACCTGAAAAACTGTGTTGCAGACCTTTCATTAATGCTATGCAACTGTTGTTGTATCTTCTACAAGATCTAACTCCACGCCCGTAGCAGTATGAGTTATGTTCTGTTTTCCTACACTTTCTGATGCTGTCCTCTCAGCACTGGCTGGACATCTGGGGCAGTGAACTAATAAAAGGAGACCAAATAAAAATGCCTCTGGAAAATAGTTTTTCCTTATCTTTGCGGCCAGATATGGGAGGTATTTCACATGGTAAGAGATTCACATCCTAACAGAGGCACAGTTCCTCTTCCTCCAAAGAAAATCTTTTAGATAAATGTAAGTAGTTTTCTTGTCATCTATATATTATTAGTATAGTTTTTCATTGTTTTTTCTTTAGTTTGTAGTTTTATGATACCATGTTCTAGGAGTGAATTCACAGATTTGATTTAAATTGTCTTGGAGCAAGCAAGAGAATGCACCTCAGTTTGATTGTGTTGCAGGTGCAATAAAATTATAAGAACACATCAGGTTCTGAAGATAGTCTTGGACAAGATAAAATGACTGAAGTTCACCAAAACTACATTTAGTGACAGTGGGGCTTGCCTTTCCATTGGTGATGACCTTGTAGTTAGTATATAAAAGCTTGAGGGTGGGGGGCTGCAGGTGGTCTTGCACCCCCCCACCAATAAATACATAAATAACAAACTTTCCTTCAGATGTTTGCTGAAGACAGTTTTGAGGAAACATTTTACAACGTTTTTATGTTTGCCACAAATACCTTCATTTAGTCAATAAATGACACATGACTTAGTACTTTGGAATGTTCATGGGCTGAATTCACCTGTTAAGTGGGTTAAGATATTGTATGCATCAGAAAGAAAACTGTCAATGGCTTCCCTACAAGAAAATCATTTGGATGCACATGAGCATGAGAAATAAATAAACTTTGGATTTGACAGGGTAAAATTCTCCTATCAAGGAGGAAAGTGTAAGGGTATATGTATTATAATAGGAAAGAGCATGCCCATTGCCTCAAGTGCAGTGCTTGTAGATAAGGCAGCAGGATTTTCAGCATGCAAGGACTGGTTATGAGGTTAAATGAGTACTCTTATTTCAGTATATATTTCACCAAGCACTTCTGTTTGAGAGACAGCATCTATGTTTAGAGACCTGACCTCATTCCATGAAGGCTGTCCAATAATAGCAGGTGAATGGAATATGATACCACATCCATTTGAGGTTCATTCCTGGCCTAGAGTAACTCGAATTCCTCATTTGGGCATGTTCTTTACTAGTTATTAGAAGGTGATGAGATTTAGGGACATAGCTATGTTAGATGGTCTAGAAACCTCACAGTTTACACTTCTCTCATATAGGTACAAATCGTTCTGAGCTGACAAGATTCTTGTATTTAAAGAACATACATACTATCTCCAAAAATTAGACATTGGGGCTATTTCCTTTGCTGACCATATTCCACTGGTTCTGCAGTGTAAGCATATTCCTTTGTGAAAATATTATTTAAAATCTTTGCCTTTACATAAATCTAGCTGTATTCTGAGCCTTGCTTGCTGGATTTTAATAATCAGTCATTTTTTTGGAAAAAAAAAACATCTAACACATATAGGATGGGGCAGCTTCATATCAGATTTTGTCACATGGCAATCTGAAAAACCTGCAATTAAGAGGCAAATTTTCCAGTAACAGATAGCTAAGTTTAATGAAGCATCATTAAAATGACAACTCATCCCAAAAGAGATGATCCAGAATGAGGACTGGTGCATTTAAGTTTGACAACCTGACAAAGAGAAAGAAATGGATGTAAAACCCTAGACTCCAGATATAGTGGCAAAATAATTAGAGGGATAGTACCTGAGATACTTCATTATTTTACTAATAGGCGAGAGACACACACACACACCAAATACTAGACAGCTTTAAGCTATATAACTAGGAACTATACACTTCCCAAAAATCCAGTGTTTTCTAGAGCACATATTATCTGGGATTTATGGAGAAGATAGTGGTCCTCGCATAAAGTGACATGTCATCATCATCATTAATCCCCCTTTTTTACCATGTTTTTCTACATGAGGTTGGGGTGCTGCATCAACTGATGCCATCTTTCTGAATTTAGTTGCACTCTCCTACCCTCTTCTGCTGTTATGTCTGACTATCACAGGTCTTCTCTCAAATAATCCAACCATCTCTTTGCTAAAACCCCTTGTTTCATTTTGCTTATTCCTGTCTCTCCCAAATATTCCTTACCAGATTATCCTTTGCTTTCCTTCACATGTGAGCAAACCACCATAATCTGTTCTGTTTGACCTTCCCTGCAATTGTATCTATTTTTGCTTCAGCTTTGATATCCTCAGTCTTTCATCTGTCCTACAGAGTGCATCCTACCATCCATCCCAGGCACTTCATCTCCATCACCTCTAGCTTCATCAACTGCTCTGCCTTTACTGCCCAGGTTTCTGTACCATACAGTAGTACTGGTCACACCACTGTTTTGCATGCCTTACTTTTCAGCTTCTTTGACATTCTGCTGTCATACACTTCCAGTGATACTCTGTGCCAGCTAGCCACAGCCCCTCTAATTCTAGCTTTAACCTCATTCAGGCCTCCGTTTTCCTTCACCACCCTTTCAAAAGATACTTTAATTCATTCACCTGTTACACTATTTTCCTTTCTTTCACAAATTTTCAGCTTCTTCTGATTCCTTCTGTTTGTTGCCATGACAACTCTCCTGTCTGTACTCGGTTTCATCCCATTGTGCATTCCATTCATGCATCATTTGCTGAAGATCTTGTTTATAGTCTGCTTGTAATTCCACTATATCTGCATGCAGCAGCTTTGTTAATCAGTCCCTTCTGACCTGTTTGCAAATGCAGTCCATCACCATTTAGAATAGCAGTGGACTCATGGCTGAACCCTGACGCACATCCACTCCTATTGGGAACCCCTCTGCAAGTCCAAACACTGTTTGTACTTATGCCAGTGGGTCCTTGTACACAACCTGCATTAATTCTACCAATGTTTCTAGGACTTTGACCCATTGCAGGATTGCTCAAATCAGCTTTCTTGGAACCTTGTCATATGCTTTCCAGGAGTGCCATGTTGAACTCTTTCCTCATTTTCAACTTATTCTCAACTATCTTTCCTACTACAAACTTTGAGTTGGTTTTACTGCATACTGATCTGAATGAAAACTGTTTCCTCTCCAATCTTACTTTCTACTTTTCTGCATATTCATTTTTCAGTCACCTTCTCCAGAACGTTCATGTAATCTGACAGGAGTTTGATGCCTGTATACTGTTCACAGCTGCAAATGTCACATTTACTGTTGTACACTGGCACTAGTTTGCTTACTCTCTAGTCATCTGGGATACGCTTTTCTCGACATAATGGTGTGAGTACCCTTCTGTAGCAAATTTTTGCCTACCTCCCCCAAAATCTTTATCATATCTGCTATGACCTGATCTAAGCCCGCTGCTTTCCCTGATTTCATTTTCCTTGGTGCTGTTCTTATTTTTTCAAGGCTTGGATGTTGCTCTTCTTTCATCATCGGCTGAGTCTGGGACAGTACAGCTTTGGCTAGAAGTATTTCTTCTATCTACTTTTGATACCCTGTTGGCTGGTGAACAATGTGTTTTTGGCATTACTTATGAAGGGTGTCTGATAACTATCTTCTTTATCTTCCCATATTTACATTGCAACCTGATAGTTTCTTTATGCCGCCAAGTTAGTCACTTTCCAGAAGCTTATAGAGTGCCTCTAATGCATTGTTCTTTGCTGTCTGCCACTTTTTCCTGTACTTCTTTCTTTTGATAATGTCTTGGGCTTCAACATTTTACCACCAGCTTTCTTTATGTATGTTATTTTCATACCTGACTCTCCTGCATATCGATTGTATATTAATCACACTGCCATTCTTCTTCACCTCCATCTATTTCTTCTTCTTTCTGAGATGCCCTGAGCATTTTCTCGAACTCTTCTGTTTTTTTGTCCTGTCAGCTTCTAGGTTTTCAGCCTAGTCTCTGTTAAACTTAGAGCCTTCACTGCCCACTAATAGCAGGTGATTGTGGCAACCAGTGGTTTATCACTGAGGAAGACTTTGCAATCACTGATTCTACTCCAATGTCCTTTCCTGCTAGGAGGAATTCCACCTGAGTTCCATGTTGCCCAGTCTTGTACATGATTGTGTGACTGTCTCTTGTGCAAACCCATGTGTTGATCTCAGTCATGCCATTTGTCAAACAGAAGCCTAGAATGTCCTTTACTTATTTATTCCTGTTGCCCCACCCATGTGGACCCAGGCAGTCCTCATATTCTGTTCTGTCTGCCCCTATATGTAAATTTCTGGTTTACCGTTATTAACACTAACTCATGTTGTACTGCTTTAGCTAGTGGGATCTGCAACTGCAGCATAAATAAACTCTTTTTTTTTGCTTTCACAATCCTGCTCAAGGGCATAGACTGAGATTATGAATACTGCCCTAATCCTTACACTGGAGTCTGGTTGCCACAAGCTTGTCACTAATTCTGATGACATCCTTTAATACTAGACCCTGAGTAGTTAACTGGATTCCAAGCCAAGTGGCTTTGCTGCACTGCCCTTCCATCTTAGATGCCTGGACACAGAGAATGTCTAGCCTTCTCCTTACCATCATATCATCCACTTCCAAGTTGTTTCCTGTGTAGAAATCCCTATTGTTTGGGAGGTTGATTTGTTTTAAGTCCAGCTTTCACTCAACAGATTTATTTCAGGTAACCCACGCTGGGCAAATGGAAGCTGTCTGGTCAGAAGCTTATTGATCTAGGCTTTATGTCGGGAACACAATGTTTGACTGAGGCACAAGGACCCATCCTACTGTTAGAATTGGTCCCTGGTGTAGGTCAGATTAGGTGGTCCCTCAACATATCTATCACCTTCAAAAACCCATGCCCATCAACTAGAGGCAATTTATTCAATACTGGGTCACTAGCCCTTACATGGTATACAGTCTCTGATCCATGTTCTCCTATCTAGGGGATACAGATGCCAGAGTCAATACCTAAACCAGTTTGTCTATTCCCAGCATGCTTTTTTTTTTGGATGGTGGGAGAAACCCCATAGAGAAACAGGTCAAACATACAAACTACACAAAGGCATTGGCCAGAGGTCAGGATCAAATCCTGAACCTTGTTCATGGGAGGTAAAGATATTGATTATTATGCCAACATTGTTTGGTATAATTACTAGCTCTATTTCTTACAGAAGGACTCAGGGTGACCTAGGCAGCTTCAACCAATGGCAAGGCTGCAGGAAATGATTGAAGAAGTACAAGGAACTGGGAGCCAACTTTATAAACAATTTTCTTCTGCTTGGGAACCATATTCAAGCCATTGGTAAGAATACAAATTATTTGACATCAGCACTCTTATCAGTAATATTAACATCAAGGAGAGATTTGCTGCTTCCGGCATATTATTGACCTATATCAGTCCTAAATTCTGGTTTTAAACTATCTCCATTTTGACTACAATAATATCTATCTGGTTAGCCCAGATATTACATCCTGATCAAATGGGCTTAATAAGAAGTAAATAAACCTTTGACAACATTAGTAAGACTCTTATGCTTATCATAGATGTTAATGGCACAGGAAAAATGCTAACATCAAGGAGAGATTTGCTGCTTCCGGCATATTATTGACCTATATCAGTCCTAAATTCTGGTTTTAAACTATCTCCATTTTGACTACAATAATATCTATCTGGTTAGCCCAGATATTACATCCTGATCAAATGGGCTTAATAAGAAGTAAATAAACCTTTGACAACATTAGTAAGACTCTTATGCTTATCATAGATGTTAATGGCACAGGAAAAATGCTAACCGTTCTCAGTTTCAATGAAGAAAAAACATTTGATTAAGAAGATTGGAATTATATGTTCCTCAGATTAGAATTATTTGGTTTTCCCAATGGTTTTATTGATTTAAATGACATTTATTAGGAGAAAATTCCCAGGGTAAAAAAATGTCAGGTTGAGTTTTTAAAGAAACTGCAATAGTAAGGGGCATTTTACAATCTTGCCCACTTTACCACATTGTATTCACTTTATTTTTAGAGCACTTGGTCTGCAAACTAAGATTTTTACATCATATGGGGTACAAATGTGAGCACAGTTACTAATATATTCATTACATGTGGATGGCCTCCTCATATATTAATCATACCCTGTTTTACAACTAACAGTTTTCAATATCCTGCAAAATTTTGGCTGTTTTTGAACTAGAAATTAAATAAAGAGAAGATGAAAGCCTTGGTGACAAATTATAAGTCCCATAGTCTTATTAGGTAGAGGTAACACTACCAATGGAATGATAAATTAAAATATTTAGTGAGAGCTCTGACTTAAAAAAACAAGTACAGTCTAATTTACATTTGAGCAATTGAGGTCAATTTGTAACACATTTTTAAAGTTCTGGAAGTATCTTGTGTTACACTTAGAACAATTAATTCAGGTTTCACAAATTTTGTTCATCCAGAAGTGCTTTATTCAATGCAAAAGATCTGAGGCCTTCCTCTAGATAATTTATCTCTGAATTTCTTAAAGAAACTGAAGAATTTTCTCTGGGAGCATATCATTGTTCTAAATTAGTTTTACCAGGAGATATAGGAGAATTAGTAGCTCTGGATTTGGAGAGTTTTTGGTGGCCATTTTCAAATATGTATACTGTCTCTTTAATAATTAGTAGGAGTCAACATGGAAGGCAATATTTTCACTCTACAAGTGGATTAGAAAGCATATGTCACAATATGTGTAGAAAGAGAATCTAGGGTATTACTGGAACTTTCAAGATCAACTTTTTGTTAGTTGGATTAAAAATGAGGGAAATTTAAGATACTGGAAAATTTGAGGGTAAATCCTTATGGTGATATAGGATGTAGCAAGACTGAAATATGCCATAAATCTTAGAGCAATATTTTGTTATAGGAAGTTCAAGAAGAAATGGAAATCTCTTAAGATCTCCAGACATTTAAAGGACAATAGACTGCCCATGCTAGACTACATATAAGAAGCTAGAAGATAATCCTCCTTACGTAAGTGCAGATTCAATTGGAGAAGATACATAGGCATGAGTAAATCTGTGAATGGGAGTTAGAAAAATAATTTACAGAGAAAATATGGAAATTCCTTACTTTAATATCCTGTTATGTAATTATTTTTTTGTAGATAGAGATTATTTGGCAGGCGGTGCTATCAAAACTATTTCTATATCCCCACCAAATTGCTTGAAATTTTTTCAAAGCTGACCTGCTATGTTGGTAGTACAAAGGTAATGTCTTGGTAGTTTGGTTCCCTATATTTGTACAATGTAAGGAATCAGAACATTTTAAAGCAGACGTAGAGGGCTTGGTTGACCATATTTAGCCTAGTAAGATAATGCTTGATAACATCTTGCTATTATTTCTGCCACTGGTGATATGAACATTGTGACTGGTGATATGAACATTGTGACTGGTGATATGAACATTGTGACTGGTGATATGAACATTGTGTCCAGATAGTCAATTGCTAGAATTGTTATTGTTGGTATATAACAATTGTATTAATAATAGAAAGGGAAATAATCTAGCCAATCTGCTATAAAAGAGATAGTACCATTAATGAGGGATGGAAAGAAGGCAAAAATGTTACCAGCTGATTTTTGTATTAGGAAAGAATAACTTTAAAATGAACCCTTGGGAGAAATTGAGTACGAGTTATTCACACCTTACTAAGTTGAAATATGGCATTCATATTCTTCATTTGAGTTATGACAGTAATCTGTAAGAGGCAAAAGTATTCCTGATGTTACATGATGGGATTATTGATACTAGGGCAAATTAAATGGTACGGAAATGGATAATTCTGCTGTATTAAAAAATGTACCTAACATTTGGCATACTTCTACTCTGTTAGTGCACTGATTAATATTTTCAGGATGGCCTAGTTTGTTGTTGATAGATAGATTCATGCTGAATAAAGTTTGTTTAAAAAAGGACTAGTCACAAGAGCTTAAAAAGTGAACAAATGCATTTTAATTAAGCAATAAGGTAATCAATGTAGTTACACATTAAATATGCAGACAAATAAGAAAGTGCAGTAAGAATATCAAATTACCAATTATATGGACAGGGATATTTAAAAAAAAACTCTCATTAGGCAAGCAGCATGTATCTAACTATCTCTGGCTTAAACTGTACTACTTTTAATAGTACCTAGATGACAGCAGGCACAAACTGCATATAGCAAACTTACGGGACGTTATCACCTCCAAATTTTCCAAGTGGGCACAAGACTAAGGCAAAGTCAAAGACTAGTCTCAAATATTTATGCATCCCAATTCCACAGCATTGCTATTTTTGCAGCAAAGCATTATATCAGCTTATTTTATTACTTTGCTTTCCCCACATCAAAATTAACTAACCCAGTCCTTCCACTTGCAAAGGAAAAATATTTCATTACATCAGCCCAGAAATAATAGAAACTACAAATGCACATGATTTTCTTAACTCTGCTTTCTATTCACAGCTGTAGTCAGATACTTCTTTGAAGTAGATGGAAATTATTTATTTTATTTTATTTTTATTTTGCTTTTTTGTACTGAGTTTGTCCAACTGAGTTCAGTCAAAAAACAGTGCAGTCCTGGGGAGAAAAGCTCCAGCATATTACAAATATTTTTAAACAGACATTCCATCATTCACTAATTGTGTTACATTAATTTGAAATAAAAGCAACTATTATACTATAGAAGATACTTATGAATTAGTTGATATTCAACACCGAGTATTTGAAGAGGTTTATTAATGGATATGTTAAAGATCATAATAGGTTATGTGAGTAAGTAGTTAAAAATTCAAAGAAATGGCGGTGAGGGAAGGAACTAATTAGGGCAGAAAACGTAAATATTGAAATTAAGCAGTGGATATAAAGCAGGTCCACAGATAATTATATATATATATATATATATATATATATATATATATATATATATATATATATATATATGGCTGTCATAAGGTTTATATTAGAAATATAGACATGGAGGTGAGCAGTGTCATAAAATTATGTATATTGCTGGCGGATGCTAGTAAAACTATTCAAGTATTGATGAGGACTGGTTATGGGGTGTAGGATCCTGAATGAAGAGAAATGGTTGGATGATACTGCAAGCTGAAGATAGTGGCATTTATCCTTAAGATGTACAGGAGCAGATCCATTGATCTGATAGGTGAAGTTTTAGTTGTATTTTACATGAGTTTGCATCTGAATGGATTTCAGTAGTAGTAAGATGTAGCTCTATGGTTTAGTTGCACTGTTTGGATATAGAGAGCCACTTACAGTACTGGCTGATTTGGTTATAGTGATTAATGATTTTTCTCTTGGGAGTTAAATTCTATTCAGTAGTGTTGTATTAAGTTGTTAAGGGCTGGGCAAACTTCTAGCTTATAGAAAAGTCTTTGCATTGCAGTTAGCTGAGAAAGAGCAAGGCAATGTGATAGTTCTAACCAATTTAATTATGTGGGAGCTAGGCAGAGGTATGTTCTATTGTTATCATTTACTGCAAGTTGGCCTATTTTATTGTAACACTGCTCAAGTTTGGAAATTCGTGTGACGTGAACATTGGGGCAGCACTTAGGAGAAATAGCAGTAGAAGAATAAAGGCTATGTACCTTCCTTCATGCTATGTCAGTGAGGTAGATTTTACTGTATATAACGTACCTAGTTTTTCATGATTTTTTTTTTAAACCATGTATGATACATGTCGGTTGAATTTCAACTGGTCATCTATGGTGACACCCAAGAATTTTGTGGGATTACTTTTTCTATACTATAGTTTTGAAAGTGATCTGTTTGAGGAAAAATTGCAGAAATTTATTTTTTTTTATTTGAGAGGTAACTATGGAACCACATCACTGAAGATTTGGTGAACCCTAAGAGTTTCTGGTGGGTGACATTATTAAAAGTTTTTGATAAGATTAGGAAGATCATGGAGACTAGGCTTCTGACATTTCTATGGACGTTAATAGTATCAACAAAATTCAGCAAAGCAATAGCTGTGCTGTGAGGAACACGTAAGCTGTGTTGGGTTGAAGACAGAAACTGGTCATCCACTAGATAGTTGAAAAGCTGCATATGAATATAGTTTCCTAATATTTTTGATAGGGGCAAAATAAAATGTCAGCTGGATATAGTCTAAGAGATCTGTATTAATTCCACCTTTGTGAAGTAGAATGCTGAATATTTTTTCCACAGCAAGAGGACTTTATTTTCATATATTGATCAAGTTATCAGAACTGAAACTGCATATGTAATAGCCTTAGCTACTATTTTAGGATATATGCCAGATAGATTGTTGGGGCAGTTACAGTAGACTTTAATTTTTTGAGGTATTTTTGAAGGTATATTTGGAAACTGGATGTAAGGAGAAATGTTGAAGGAGGTTATATGACTGACTATGAACATCAAGGGCTAATTTACGCAGACTGCAGAGAGGATAATCCAGAGCTTATCTAAACAATTCAGTACTGTTTTTGATGGACTCTACCGTAGCTTGTTAAGATAAGTTTTTATGTGAATTTCTATTTTATTTTGTACTATTGTTTTTCACTGTATGTTAGAAGGAATGGATGGCTTGTAGACAAGAAGATTTACTTGATTTATATTGTACTGTTTCACTTTTGATTTTTACTGTTTGCTATTAGAAAGGGATAGGTTTTAGATAGGCAAACCTAAGCCATCCCGAGGGGCCTAATCAGTTATAAATTCACAAAGAATGCAGAGATGACAATCCAGAGCTTATCTAAATAACCCTGTGCTGGTTTGTGATTTATTGGTCTTTACTGTTAAAAAGAGGTATGTCTGAGAGTGATAGTGAGAAGAAGCTACTGTGCACATTCATTCACAGTGTAAAGGAATCCCAGCTTTTGTGTGAATTTCACAATTTGTACAGCCAGAGCAACAACTTTACCTTACCTAATTTAATATTTAGTTGTATATTTTTTGCATGATTGTTCTCACAGAAGTTAATTTAAATTTCTTTGAGTTCTGTGGTAACTGAGTGTGGTTATTCTTTTCTTATAGAATTTTTTATTCATTTGCAGCTGAATATGGATTCCTTAAATGAGTTTGCCATTAATGATGTGCTAAAGCACAAGTATCTTGTACAGTGTACTAAATGTTATGCATACTTAAAGGTAACACCTGATAACACTGGTGATCTGTGTTCCTCATGTCAAAGGTCAAAGATTGGATGATTCGCTTATCATTATTAGTAGTAAATCTAGACTTACTAATGATGATTGCACTTCTAAAATTGATACGTCTTGGAGAACTGCTGTTACATATATTAAAGACTGGACAGATGAGACGGATAATGTTACACAAAGAGCAAGTAGAACACATATAGGAAAGGAAGTGTCTATTGTCTGTAAAGATCACTTAGATACTATGAAACAAAATAATGCCACTCACAAATTTAGAATTCTGGATACAAGTATTCAGCAATCTTAGGATTCAGAATGTATAGAAGGAAATAAAAGAAAGAAAGGAAGATGTTCACAATGAATAACAAGGAAGAAAAATAAATTGATAAATGACTGTAAAGCAAAGATAATACATACTAAAAAGGACACGGCTTTTTATGTAAAGCACAGATTGCAGGGAGTGATAACATTTTTCTATCAGAAAACTTTCAGTCTACAGAAAAAGGCATAATTTTTTTTCCAAAAGAAAGGCAGGAAATGGAGGCAACAGATAGTGAATAGGAAGAAATCAAAACTGAATACGGACAGTTTGAGGAAGATTATTCTAAGCAAAAAGAGGAGGAAGACAGACTTTGACAATATAGCTCCAGCTGTGGATGTGCAAAGCTAGCTGAATAACAATTGTGAGCTTGTAAATGTAATAAGCAATGAAAACAATGGGATTAATAAGACTAATGCTGATGAAGATCATTCATTTCTAACAACTGATTGAGCAGATATTACTGAATTAGAAGGCGAACTTTCATCACTCTGGTCCGAAAAGACATTCTTGTAATTGGAGATTCAGAGAGGAACTGATACCTACATTTGCAGAGAATATAATGAATATCAAATAGTGTTATGCTTGCCAGGAGCAAAAATAGAGAATAGGAGGCAGGCCTTAGTATGTCTTATGTAAAGAAGTATGGATCTGATTTTATTCATGTTGGTACCAATGATCTTGTCCACAAGGACTCTCTGACCATTTGTAAGGAAATTACAACCCTCTTAGGTACCGTACATGGCTTGTACAGGTGTTAGGACCTATTTTTGACAAATAACATATAGAAAGGAGAGTCAGGTCACCATGAATGAAAATTTTGGGGTAAATACCTGCATGAAAAAATGTCCCATTTTAAACAATGGAAATGTATAGAGCATCCAGGCCTAATTTTGGGTAAACTTGTTCAGACAGGATGGTGTACACTTGTCAAGATCAGGGAAGAGAATTTTTGCAGCAGATATATATTTGAGAAACACAAGGCAGGATATTTGCTAGGTCAAAAATGTAACAGTTCACAGATAGCAACATTTGATGCATCTCTGATGCTTGTTAATGCTAGGAGCAATAATATTTTTTTATTGGAAGATTTTCTACGTTTCCACAAGACTGATGTTGTTATTGTTTGTGAAACAAAATTAAAGAACAATGACTGGAAACCAGTTCTGTCAGGGTATAAATGTTTTTACTGTAACAGGCAGTCTAACTAAAAATAAGGTAGAAGTGTTATGATAGGGATTAAAGATAGTTATGAGACCTGTGTTTATTACAAGTTCAGTGATAACACCAATATTATAGATTGTGTAACTGGGACAATAAAGACAACCCTGGAACATATAACAATTGCTGGATTATATAGACCACCAAAGTCAAGTGCTGATGACTTAGAGTTATTCATACATTTCTTGCCTGAACCATAAGAGGGAGGAATAATAGTGGCTGGGGACTTACATTTACCCGAAACAGACAGCAATAACATTGATTCAACAACATTAGTAAGGAAATTATTCACAGCATATGTTCAAAAACAGCAATTGCAACAGAACATACTAGACATTGTGTTCCTAAAGTAATGACTGTTACTTCAAGCTACGTTTTACCAACATTGATGTTCAGCGATCATAAGGTTATTAAGGTTAAGTTGTTGATAATTCTGCCAAACTGAAATCTAAACCAGTGCACAAAAGATTAATTACAGACTATATGGAAGTAAAACTGTCATTATGTAAAACTAACTGGTGTGATGTTTTCAGCAGAAACACTGCAGAAAGAATGTGAAAAGTTTTGAAAAAGAAATTGTTTAAATACAAAAAAAAATAAAAATAAAAAAAATGAACATAAGAATCTTGGCACACGTCAGGATAGGATACATTTTTGTAAGAACAAAATACTTGATTGAGGTAAGGGACAACAAATAATAGAAACAGAAAATAGGTCAAACTACAATTTTGAAAACTGAAATAAACAAGCTGGACAAATAAATTAACTATAGAGTGAGACAAGATGAAGAAAAATGTGCAGGCAATTTACCTAAAGATATTGAGCATGTTAGGAAAACATTTTATGGATAGTACATTATATGTGGAAGGAAAAATCTGATAACCTGTGTCTAGATTCTAAAATGTATTTTCAGACACAACAGATTATAGATATATTTACAAAATCTTATGCAAAATAGTTTGGCTCCACAAAGGGGGTGATAAGTTGTATTAATGACATCCAGGTAACCAAAGATACTAAAATCAAATTAGATTATATTGAAAAAGAAGTATGCAAAATGGATCCAACCAAAGCACAGGGAGGAGACAGAATTAGTAACAAAGACCTGAGAAGACTTCAGCAAGAGCTTATAGTACCATTATGTCTGTTATTTACTGAGTCTTTAAAATATGGGGAGTTTCCTGAAGATTGACATGCAGTTATTAAGCCTGTCTTTAAGGGAAGGGGGAGTAGGACAAACCAAGAGCCATGCCCTTACGTTTACTTTCATGTTGTGGAGAAATAATGGAGAAGGTAATACTGGCTAAGTTATTGCCAGAACTAGAAAGGGTGAGACTTGAAACCATATATCTGATGCATATGTTGGAAATGGATATATTACCACCTGTGCTATGATGTTCAATAGTAATATAATAACAGCATTACATGAAACATTGTGCTGTGATGTCATTTGTACAGAGTTAACTTCAGCATTTGATAGGGTCATACACAAAACACTGATCAATAAATTGCAACAACTAGGTATTGATGTGCTCTTGATAAGATGGATAGCTGCATCTTTTACAAATAGAACATGGCAAGTATCATAGAATTAAAAAAAGTGAAATTCTTGGTCACAGTCAGGGTGTCCCGCAAGGCTGTTTTCTAATCCCATATGTGTTTAGGGGTCTACTCTGTTTCATTGAAAGCTCATTTCACTAAATTTGAATTCACCCTGACCAAATCGCTGAAAGCTCAAATTAATGAAAACTCATTTCACCGAATCTCATTTCACTGAAGTGAAGTACTGGCACTTTGTAGAGTACTGTAAGGCAGGTAAAAGGTATATGCTCTTTCCCCCACTGTAGTGTGATCCTGGAGTTAGTATATATAGTTTGGGGTGGGGTGTGGGGGGCAAAGCACAGAGACAAAAACTTTGAAACTGTAAAAATCTTGATATTCATAGCTAGTTTCAGTTATTAAAAGAATGTATGCCCTTTCAGTACATGGATTTCATGTTTTGGATTTCTGTGTGCACCTTGACCATGGATCACATTGGATGAAATATTAGCTGTTGACTGTATCTGATGTCTATGTTATAACCACACATTTTAAAGAGGCATTGCATTTGCATTGTACTATACATGTAAAGTCTCTTGTAATAAAATACAGCCTATGACTTGTATATATAACAACTGTCCACAGTGCCAGTTCAAATAGTTTGTGGCATAAAAATACATAGTCACAGAGAAAAACTATATGGGATGCAATGTCCAGCACAGGGTATGTCTAAAATCAAAAAGTAGGTCTCATACAGACCATAACTCTCAACTCTCCCGAATTTCACAGGCTGTCACTGATTTTTCTTTCAGACATTTTGCCTATTCCTAGTAAAATGTGTGATTTCTGGAGAATCATGGATAACTGTAATCACTAAATAATAACAGAAAATTGAATTTTAGAGTATGCCTATTTGGGTCTTTGTTTATCATTAAGTTTTGGGCTTAGTCCCTGATTCTTGAGCTTAGAGGTGGAATGTTATGCTACAGGATTGATTATCTTATGATTTACTGCTGAAAATAACCTTGGATGCATTGAGGCCATGAAAGTGGTATTAATGCAACAAAATATTGACCTTTGCAGGCTCAGTCTCACCAACTGCATGTGCAGCTATGTATTTCATTGTTTATGACTACTAACCGATATGTAGGATGACCTTTGATAAGTTGGCAGTGTCATTATCTAATAGAACATGGTGCCAAAACATCAAAGCCATTACTATAATTACATGATCACATTACCTGGTACATCAATCAGCCTATTATCTGTTTATTACTTTAAAGAGTAAATGGCTTGTAATGAAATAAGCTCTTCCCCATTTTTAATATTAACTATTTCAGTACTGGTGCAACAAAGTGGCTCATTCCTAACATCTCTGTCTCATAGTTTTGGGATTCTCTTTTGCCTTTTGTTCATTGCCTTTGTGGAGTTTCTATTTTCTACCTATGGCTGTCTTGAGTTTTTTTTTAACCCAGTTTTAAAGGTTTAAAGAAAACAATTCATGGTGAATGGTAAAAAAACAAGTTTCAGACAGATTTCAATAATTTTTCCCTACAAGTCATGTACCTTACAGACAATATCCTAAATATATTGTTATCCTTTTATTTATCTGTTTATTTTTGTTTAGTGAGGTTTGTTTTTTTTCTGTTTCATTTCACCATGTATAAACATTATATTAGCTGTTTTCAGAAATGTGTTGGAAGAAAATCACATTACTTTTTGGGAATGACCTGTCTCAGAAATTATTTTCTGTACCAGTTCTGAGTTATGGATGCGTTTAAGGTGGAGGTGGGGTTACATCAAGGATCAACTCTGAGCCCTTTCTTATTTGCAATGGTGATGGACAGGTTGACAGACAAGATCAGACAGGAGTCCCCATGGACTATGATGTTTGCAGATGACATTGTGATCTGTAGTGAGAGTAGGGAACAGGTGGAGGAGACCCTGGAGAGATGGAGATATGCTCTAGAGAGAAGAGGAATGAAGGTCAGCAGGACTAAGAAAGAATATATGTGTATGAATGAGAGGGAGGATAGAGGAATGGTGAGGATGCAAGGAGTAGAGGTGGCGAAGGTGGATGAGTTTAAATACTTGTGGTCAATAGTTCGGAGTAACAGTGAGTGTGGAAGAGAGGTGAAGAAGAGAGTACAGGCAGGATGGAGTGAGTGGAGAAGAGTGTCAGGAGTGATTTGTGACAGACGAGTACCTGTAAGAGTGAAAGGGAAGGTCTACAAGAGGGTAGTGAGACCAGCTATGTTATATGGGTTGGAGACAGTGGCATTGACAAAAAGGCAGGAATTTGAGCTGGATGTGGCAGAGTTAAAGATGTTAAGATTTGCACTGGGTGTGATGAGGTTGAACAGAATTAGGAATAAGCATATTAGAGGGTCACCCCAGGTCAGAAGGTTTGGAGACAAAGCCAGAGAGGCAAGATTACATTGGTTTGGACATGTGCTGAGGAGGGATGCTGAGTATATTGGGAAAAAGATGCTAAGGATGAAGCTACCAGGTAACAGGAAAAGAGGAAGGCCTAAGATAAGGTTTATGGATGTGGTAGGAGAGGACATGCAGGTGGTTGGTGTGACAGAGCAAGATGCAGAGGACAGGAAGAAATGGAAACAGGTGATCGGCTGTGGTGACCCCTAATGTGAACAGCCGAAAGAAGATGATGATGACCAGTTCTGAGTTAAATTTTAACTAGTTTTTCAATGCTGTCAGGTCATTTTATTATTTTAGACTCTATTGAGGGTTATACTCATGCATGTTAATTCTAAATTTTAATTATATTTTATTTACTGTAGATTTGTAGGTTCCCTATTGAAATGTAAACACTCAAAATGTCAGGGAAAAAAGGCTGAAATCCAAGAGAAGAGCGAATCTAGAACTTCTCTCTTTTACACTTATTTATTGCGGGGAGGTCAAGCCTCTCCATACCCTCTGATGTAAGGGACAAGCCTCACGCACCCTTTGATTGTAAGAGCAAACCCCTCCACACCCTCTGATGTAAGGGGCAAGTCTCCCATGCAATTTAATGTAAGGGGCAAGCCCATCCACACCACACCCTCTGGTGTAAGGGGCAAGCCCCTCCACACCCTCTCATGTTAGGGGCAAGCCCCCCCACACCCTCAGAAGTAAGGGGCAAGCCTCCTACACACTCTGATGTAACGGGCAAGCCTCCCATACCCTCTAATGTAAGGGGCAAGCCCCTCCACACCCTCTGATGTAAGGAGCAAGCCCCTCCACACCATTGGATGTAAGGGACAAGCCCGCTACACACTCTGATGTAAAGGGCAAGCCTCCCATACCCTCTAATGTATGGGGCAAGCCCCTCCACACCCTCTGATGTAAGGGGCAAGCCTCCTACATACTCTGATGTAAGGGGCAAGCCTTCTTGTCTCTCTTTCGCTGTTTGGTGCACCCTCTTCATTTTCTCTCTTTGTCTCTCTCTTGTCATTTGGTGTACCCTTTTCATTTTGTCACTTTCTCTCACCCTCATTGTTTGGTGCATGATATTTGCCACTGTGACCCTTTCTATGTTTGAAGCTCATCATCATTCCCCTTTACTACTATTTGCAATCTTTTAGCTGACACTTTAGCTTGGTTTCTTTCCATTCCATATGAATATTATTGTAGTTTTTTTCTGAATCTCTCAAAGTGTTTTTTTCATTTTGCAGACCTAGTATTTATCTTTGTATGCATATTATCCTGGAATTAAGAGTAATTAGTTACAATATTTATCCTTCCCACTCTGCCCATTTTGCATTCCATTCTGTTATGCTCCCACCTGTATTGCCTTTTAGCTTTTCATACTATGTCTTGGTCATTGTCCTGCTATCATCCATGCTTTTCATTTTCTTGATTCATCATCAGCTCTTTCAGACTGTCTTCTGCCTTCATTTTGACTGTCCTTTTTAATTTCTCATTCTAGTCTTGCTGCTCTGTTGAATTTTTCAAAATGTGTTTTGTTCCTCTTGTTGGATTGTGTTCCCATTTTAAGTACGCAGATGTCAGTAAAGAGTTCAAAGCAGATTCTTTCTTTTCCTCTTTTCACCAGTGTTGTCATGCCCCCCCCCCCCACTCCCCACACACACAATCACTCTAACATTGCTGTTATAAACAGTGACAGGGATAAATGACACCAATGTTTTCTTGACTGCTGTTTATGTCTCTCATCAGCTGCTTACTAACTATTGCTGTAGTCTTTTGCTCCTTAGATATTGCCTTCATCTATTCTATGAAATTACTTTATGCTCATAACTCTGAGGTATTCCCAGCATATGGAGACAAGTAACTTATTTAATATTATATAGTGCTATACCCGTATCATCTACATGTCTTTTCTTTCTTTTTTTTTTGCTTAACTTTGTCCCCACTGCCTATATTCATCAGCTTCCTCTGAGTCAACTGAATCATTCATTTCCTCATCATCATGAGTGAGAGTCAGTTAAGATGGCTATCATGCATGCATGCAGCCACCAGGAGTAGTTTATTTTGTTTTTTTTTTTTTTTTCGTATTTGCTGTCCTATTTCTCTTTTTTACTTTGCATATTTGCTGGCCTATTTCTCCACACATGTTGGCTGTGCAAGGGAAGGGGCATAAAATGAGCTGTATGTGGTGGATGTTCTGTTGCTTTACTAGGGATGATGCCTACAGACAACCCTGTCCTCCACCTCTGAAGCACATAAAGTGGTTTTCTCAGTCTCCATTGGATAATTCACACTTTCCCTATATGCCTCCAAGTGTACACAAACCAGAACCATAGCTAAGTTATGTGGTGATCTCTGCAGTTCTTCTGGTGTACCCCTCAATTCTAAGTTGAGGACCAAAAAAGACCATCATTGGACATCTCCTCCAAGCTTCCAAATTGGATTTGAGGACCCCCCCCCCCCACCAACCCCCTACAAATCTCCATCAAATCACTTCCTAAAAATGTAACAAGTGGTTTGTGCTTTAGCCAGATATCATACATTAAATAATGAAGCATTTCAGCCCTGAGTGTAAATGCAGCATAATTTTGAATGCTATACTGCACTACCACCCTGTCATCATCTGCTGCTCATGCACTTTATCACCTTGCCCACTGGGCAGTTGACCTCTTTCCCCCAGAGGGTTACTTTGCTATCCCTCTGAGACAAAAATCTTGCACTACCTTGTGAGAGGCAAGCAGACAAGCCCTTTCATGCCTCTTCTTCCATGCATGAATCTTCCAGTGCTGGGGCAACTAACTGAATGTTAGTGGCCTGAGTAGCCATCAGGGCTCCATCTTTGCCATATATCCATACTGCATGTGGTTTATTAATTCATTCATAACTGTCATATAACTCTCCATAAATATTGTGTAATGCTCCATAAATGTAAGCAGCAACCACCAACATATTTTAGCCATGTCTGCTGACAATATCCCTCAGTTAAATTCCATCTGCCCTTTCTGTATACATTTTGGTAAAAGATGTCCTTTCCTGATGGTCAGCATCTTGCTAATATCTTTGCATAAGTAGTTATTATTGATACTGACCTCTAAGCCCCAGGCATTGTTTTCTTTCTTGTTTCTTTTGGTAGCAGCACTACCCTTGGTTTTGTTATTCTGCTTGGCATTTTCCTCTTTTGGAAATCCATTTATGAGTCTAACTAACTATCCCATAATTTCTTTGTTTAGTATTTTGTTAAACTCCTTTCAATATCATTCTAATACTTCTGCTTTCCCTCTTAAGAGCTTAATAGCCTGATTTACTTTCTGCTGTTTAATGCCATTGTTTAATTTCATTGTTATGATGTCTGTTACCTTTTTCCAGACTCAACCATGTTCTGTTCTCTGCTTCACTTTCCATGAATTTGTGCCAGTGCTTATAGCTTTTTTCTTGTATCTCTGTACTGCCCACTGTATTCTGTCCAACTTGTTTTCTTACTTCACAAAAATGCAAGTGCTTTATTCACTTCACTAGCCTAAAGGTTAATACTACTCATGTACTTTCAGTTAACTCTACCAAAACACTTTCCCTTTCAACTTCTCTGCTTGGATTATGCTTGTTTCTCTCAGTTATGTTCCACAGCTTATCTGCCTTTCTCTACCCTGCACTCTTCCTCTGTTTTCAACTTTCCTCTGTATTCATTGTAACTGTATTTTCAGTAAGTCAACTTCATCTTTCATTTCTTTCTCTATTTGATGACTTTCACAGATGTTCAACTTGCAAGAGTTATCATTCCTACTCGTTCATTCTCTCCTGTTGTTGTCTTCTTGGTTCTCCTATATTTTACTTCTAATCCTTTTTACTACTCGGTTCTGCTCTTATTTCATTTCTTCTCATTTCCTATGTCCAGATCTCATCATAATTATCTTTTTTTTTTTTGTTCAGCTATTTTTATTAAAACAAATGACTGTTTATTGATTACAACAGTATGAAAGACAACACAGTTCTGAATAAGATAAACAAATAAACATATCTATTTACATTATTTACAGAGGCCTGAGAGAGGAAAATAATCCATAAAATAATATGCCAATAAAAGAAAAAACAGATTTGTTTTATAAGATAAAATGTTTCAGGAAGAGACAGCGTCTGTTTGGAATGTCTCAATAACTGAAGAAAATTTTGTCCAAGGATTATTAATAAAACACCTCGAGTGTATTCTGAGTTCTTTTGTTTTGACTTCTTTGGAAATCACTTCTTCTAGAAGAGATAAGAAATCTTTAAGCATTGGAGAAGTAGTAGATGTAATATTGTCTATAAAAGATATGAAATGGAGTTGTTCATAATGAACCCTTTGTTGACATTATAAAAAGTTTTTGTTTTAGATAAAGAGAAGGTGTCATTAAGTAAAGCTTTAAAAAAGTTTTCAATGTTTTTCCAAAATTCATTTAAATAGGAACATTCGTAAAAGATGTGAAACCAATCTGCTTTATAAGAAGATAGGCATCACCAACAAATGACAATTTCAGTCTTATTAAATTTAGCAATCTTCTCAGAGGTAAGAAAGCTCCATGTAGGAACTTCCAAGTAAAAATGCTCCAATGCTGACCCCATGATGTAAATTTTATAGAAGATAATAATTTCTTTTTCTCTATCTAAGTATAGCTGGGAGAGATGCCTCCAACTATTGTGTTCCAGTGTTTGTTAGTTAAGGTACCTTTATAGTTTATAAAAACACCATATAATTTGAAGATAATATTATTGAAGTTAAAGATATTATATAATATTTCATGTATATAAAATATTAGAAAGGGTTGTTCTATATTAGGAGTGGTAGACATATTCACACCTTTCTTGTGAAAGGTAGATTTTGTGCTCCCCATACAAATATTTTACAGAATTTACATCCTTCTGGGACCTTTTGTTGCAATAAATGTAAAGCCTGCAAATTTATAGTGAATAGTTTCCAAAGTATAAATAATACTCCCTTTCAAATGTGTAACCATTTCTCTTGTGATACTGAGGGCATAGTTTATGCCCTTAGATACCCGTGTGGTTTGTTTTATACTGGGGAAACAAAGAGGGCATTTAAAGTAAGATTATTAGAGCATGCAAGGGACATTCACAATAAAAATTAGAGAGTTATGTAGCGGTACATTTTCAACATTTTCATGAAGGTAATAGTGAAGGGTTACAGGGCATCATTCAGGAAAAATAAATGTGTCTTTATATGATGAATGAGTTTTTAAAAAACATCTTTTGACTAAGGAAGCAGTTTACATCCTGAAATTCAACACTCTGCACCCATTTGGATTAAATGAGGAATTAAATTGGAGATTGTTTATTTAATTACTTGATTGTTTCATTGTTAATTGTATATAGTATTTAGGTTAGTAGCTTTAGGATGTTCTTCACTCCTTGAAGGCTTTTCAGCAGAGACGACAGAGAGATTTCTTCTGTGAAGACAATATTGGTGTAATAAATTTGTTTGGATTTGTGGCTGGTCGTATTTTTATTCAGCTGTTTTTCTTTGGTGGTGCTCCAGTTATTAAATTTAGCAACCTTCTCAGGGGTTAAGAAAGCTCTATGTAGGAACTTCCAAGTAAAAATGCTCCAATACTGACCCCATGATGTACATTTTATAGAAGATAATAACTTGTTTTTCTCTATCTGAGTATAGCTGGGAGAGATGCCTCCAACTATTGTGTTACAGTGTTTGTTAGTTAAGGTACCTTTATATTTTATAAAAACATCATATAATTTGACGATAATATTATTGAAGTTAAAGATATTATATAATATTTCAGATATATAAAATATTAGAGGGGGGTTGTTCTATATAAGATTATTTTTAATTATTCTGCAAAGGTCTTGTAATCAGTTTAAAATACTTTGTAATATTAGCCAGTCTTGTGATGACAATTTATATAAACTGATAATATGCTGTATGGGTAAAGTTTGTAGGTCTTTAAAAAATGTTGCCAACATACAAAGTTTTTACTCTCCCATATATTAATAAGATTAAAGTGAAGTTTTTGTGGCACTGGGAGGGATTAATACATCAAATGAAACTTTAATGTCCATGTTAGAGTTTGCAAGTTTCCTAAAGTTATTAAAGATGTTGTTTAAGATGAGAGATTTTGTGGGTTTTGTAATATTATATTGTATAATGACAAATAAAATACAAAACTTTATTAGGAGAATTACTAAAAGGATTTTTTGAGAATAGTGTACTTTCATTTGATGAAATAGCTAGGTGTAAAGATTTCCAGTTGGACTCAAAGTTTGGATCAATATTTAAGTAATGAGGCTATGTACGTATCAGTGTCTATAAAACTTGATACCCCCTCGATCCCAGTGTCTAATGTGATGTATATCAGCAATTTTGTTCTTACTGGGGAACCAAAGAAAGTCTAGTAATAATCTATTTATAATTCTGATAAATTTGTTTTCAGGAGGAGTGCCTAGATATAAAACAATATGTAGAATTGTTGGTTAAAGGATCATTTTTAATAGCTGCACTTTATCTTCAAAAGAGAAGAAAATGTTGTTTCATATGCTTATATAATTATTATTTAAAGATATTATATTGCTATAATTAGTTTATTTTGTCTTTTTAATAGTGTTGCATATAATTATGCCTAAGTAGTTTATAGAAGTTACATGTTCTCCAATAGTATTTTGAATGTTGGATTGAGTTTTTTTCTTAGTATTAAAAACAATATGATTAGATTTATGTTTGTTAAAGTAGAGGCTGAAACTTTTTGAAAACAATTTATGGTTTCATCTAATCATTTAATTTATTTAATTCAGTTGTAAAACAAAATGGCCAACCGAATAACACACTAGCTGAAGATAAAAATGTGTTTTATTACCAAACAAATAAAATAGGTAAACACTTTCACTTTTGCTTCATCAGGCCATATACACAGAGAGAAGAGCAACCTTTACTTATAGGTAATTCAATTACTAAGCAACCAATCACATGCTAAGGGTCTCAGTTAAAGGAGAAACTGCACACAGAAAAAAATACATATAAAGAGAAATTCAGCATGGAGAAAAACATCAATGTCATAAAACAAACACATAGAGACAAAAATATAAAAACAAAAATAATCAAAAAATATAAAAAACGTATTTTAACTCCTAACGCTATGTCCCTTCAGAATTGGTCTAAGTGGGACTTTCTCATTAAGCCCACTGCCCTGATCAGCTCCCAGTCTTATCATCCATCTAATCTCCCTGGTTTTGGTTAGATTCCTGATGTCACAGCTTCTAATGCTGGGATAAATACTGTCAATAACCATGAACCTGTTTGGTAATAAAACAAGTTTTTATCTCCAGCTAGTGTGTTATTCCATTGGTTGTTTTGTTTTACATTTGGATTTTGCTTTTCCAGTGGCAACTTTTTTCTCAGTCTGTGCACATTTCTTCAGTTTCTACTCATTTAATTCAGTATTTGAATTAGATAACATGAGTAAAATGTCATCAGCAAAGAGAGATATCTTAGAATTATAATGATTATAAATATTAATACCATTGATTTTTGGATTACTTCTTATTAAAGAGGGAAGACTTCTATAACAAGGGCAAATAAGATAGGGGATAGTAGGCAACCTTGCTTAGTGCCTCACTTCTGTGTCTCTGCTCGACAGTGGCACAGGAAAATAATGTTCTTGGGTGGCGTAAGCCAGGGAACCTTGTTGGCTAGGCTTACGTAGGCCTTCGGGTCGATAGCCTAGTACATATCTATGAATCTATGAACCTTTAGTTATGGGTATATGTTTAGATGTGAAAAAACTTAGTTTTATATAGGCTAGGTTGTCTTTATAAATAGCTTTTACATTGAAATAAAGGCTGATGGAAATGCTGATATGTTTAATATTCGAAAAAGCTAATCCCATTTGACAGAATCAAAGGATTTTTTATATCTAAAGTGACTAATAGGGCTTCTTTTTTTCTCTATTTAAGAATTGAATGAGTGTCAGAATTGTTTTAATATTGTCATGGGTATGTCTTTTACATATAAATCCAGCTTGGTCATAATTTATCATTTGAGTAAGTGGGAGTTTCATTCTGTCAACAAGTATGTTCATACAAATCTTATAATTATTATTTAAAAGGGAAACTGGTCTATAAGATTTACAGAGATGTGGGTCTTAGTTTTGAGCACAGGAGTGATTAATGACTATCTCCAGGATGGTGGAATTATATATTTATTTTGTTCTTCCATTAACAGTTTGTGTAGTAAAGATATAGTGGCCATAGGGAATGATTTATACATTTCTATAATAATGCCATCTGACCTGGGTTTAAGGTACTTAACTTTATTTTTGATTTCATTTAAGGATATTTGCTTTTCAAAGCTGATTTTAAGTTCTTCTGGATTGTCTCTAGTTTTGTGGCAGATAATTTTTTATCAAGATCATTACTGTCTATATTATTAGAGTTGTAGTGCTTAGTAGAATGAAACCTGAAAGTATCAAGTCTATCACCTAGATCTGAAACATCCTTATTAGTTTTCTCTTGAAATGTTTTTATAATATTGTTTTATGTAGAATGAAGTTTAGCTTTCAACGATACATTATGCATATACTTAGAGGTGAGAGCATAAGAGTTTAACTTCATCCTTTTTAATGCTAAGTTAGTTCTATGAGTTAGAATGTCAGAATATTTTTATTTAGTTCAACTAATGTTTTCTGGTATCTGATGATAAGTTTGTTGAATTGGATTTAAGAATTGAAAGTTGTGTTTGCAAGCTTTGCATCTCTGATTCCAATTCCTTTAATTTATTTTATACCAAGTAACTGTCCTGCCATAAATATAAGTTTTTGAAGCATCCCAAACCATAAGTACATTAGTATCAGAGTTATTATTTAATCTACAAAGAGATTTAGTTCTGTTAAAACCCATGGTTTAAAAATTTTAATTTTAGTGACGTAAGCTGGTATTCTAGTTGTAGAGGCTAGCTTAGTAAATCAACAATCATGATCTGAAATGGGACAAAGTAGTATTGAAAAAGACCAGAGTTTTAATTTCAAATCACTTTGGAAACAAGGAATCTATCTTGGTTTGTGTTTTAAACCTATGGTCCAAGTGAGAAAAACTTAGTGAACTACTATTCTTAGAATTGAATGCATCATATAAGTTAAGGGAAGTAATCCATTTCTTGAAAAGGTTTGCTGTAGAAGTAGATCTGAATGGGTGAGTACCTGTAGTCTCGAGACTGTCTATGATGTAATTGAAGTCCCCCCAATATTAGGTTACGTTTATAGACATTAGTTATAAGGTCAAGGTAATGCTTTGCAGTTGACAGTCTTAACCCTGGGAACCAATACATATTAACTAATGTCCAAATTCTGTTACTGAGTTTAAAAATGATAATGGCTTTTGAAGTCCACATATTTCTATAAAATCTGGTGTTATAACACCTCTTCTTTTAGTTTTAAATGGAGAGTGGGCTAGTACCGATTAATTGTTAGGATTCCAGAGATCATTTTTAGTAGATTTAAAGTGAGTTTCTTGTAAGAAAACAACTTGAGGTTTCTTAGTATTCAAATATCTTAATAAGTTTGATCTTTCCCTTGGATTGTTACGACCATTAACATATAAAGAAACTAAAGATAAAGACATAAATAAATATAAAAGTAACTGAGGTAATAAAAGGTGGATGATTTTTGTTCATATGACTCCTTCTCTTATGAAAAATGTCTAAGTGAAATAAAGATAAATAAAATTAGTAAACAAATGATTTTAGCTTTGATATTAAACATTCTATCCTCAGGCCTAAGTTTAAAAAAAGATAACAAAAAGATAATATAAAACAAATTATTATATAAAACAGTATTACTCAAAAACAAGCATGGAATTATTAAAAGTCCCAGTCTGAAAGATCATTCAGACTGTTTTCCCTAACTTTCATAGCCATACCCAGCAGCTCTGATCAGCACTGTGGATGAGATATGAAAAGCAGAAATAAAATTAATCTGAGCAACATTGACTAAAGTAAGTAAAAACAGTGATAAAGTTATATCCATATTTCTAAAGCTGTAACATCAACTAATAAAAATCATCATGTCGTGTGGATGTGACCTGAATGAAATATAATTTACTTTATTTTTTTTTGTTTTTGTTTTTACCTATAAAGAAAAAATAAAAGTTGTCACAGATTTTAAATAAAACATCCTGCATACCCAAACTTGCATTTCTTGGTGCAGCTACTAAAGAAAGTTAACAAAGCTCTTACAGTTAGAAATGCTATATAGTTTAAAATATATGTTAGCTATTACTATTCATATATTGCTAAGGTTATAGGAATACTAAATGAATTTGTTCATAAAAAAGAAAAAAAAACCCTTTCCATCTTTAACTTATGTTCTATTTGTACATATGATTACTGAGATTACACTAAATGAGGTATACTGTAAATAATGCTATTTATTCTCACATGCTATTAAAGTTGCTGCACTGTACCATACTTTAAGAGCTTATTATATTTATAAAACACAGCTTTGTGTGGTTAAAAAGCCATAAAAGTATGTAAATAATAGAAAAGTACTAGTTAAAAGGTGTTTAACAGAATAAAATCTTTCTATAATAAGCAAGCAAAGTTAAAACTTTGAGTGTAGCTCAAGTCAATTTAAAAAGATGTAATATGTGACTTCACTGTTTCTCTCTTTTATTTTCATTAAACAAGCAACTTGAAACCTGCTCTTGTACCACATATAGTAAGTAAAATAGTAAGTGTACTAACTGGTTATAAAACATTTTTAATTTAGTGCACAAACCAGTCACCAAGTGCAGCAAACCACAGCTGAGTTCTAAACACAAACCAAGAAACTGCCACAACATGTTTCCTGTGAATAATGAGCTGGGAATGAAGCTTCCAGTTAAAACCAAGTTTTAATGTAGAAAACTGCCACAACATGCATTCGCTGTTAATACATTAACATTGCTAAATATCACCACACGTTTTCGTAAGAGTAGCAGTCAAACTTCATCAGATGAAAAAATCTTCTGAGCACACACCTGCACCTTCCTTTTTGTAACCTTTCAATTAATCAATTGAATCAACAAATCAATGAACATTTAAAGAAACATGCTATCATACAGATGAATACAATTAAAACCACCCCTTTCATAGTAAAAGAATTTAAAACCAAACAGAAAATATATTACTGATAAATACCAATTCATTTCATGTTTAAATATAAACTGAACAGATAAATAAAACTGTATTATCATATAAACTGCCATTAGAATACAGTACTGAAAATTATGCAAAATATATATAAAGTGTATATTTTGCTTGATGCCTGTTTCACAATTTCGCTGTTCTAAGCATAAGCAAGGGAACATTTTTAATTTAGTGAAGACTGACCTTAAGATTACTATATTTCAGGCAATCATGACCAGAAATAGGAAATACAGAGCAGGAGTGCTACCCAGAAAATGTTCCCCTTGACTCCAGTGTATTACAGTAAAAAAAAAAAAATACTAGTGAAATTCAGAAACAAAATGGTGGAAGTCTTGAGGATTCCCAAGGTAAGAAAAAGATTCGTTTTAGTTAAAGGAAGAATTTTTAGAGAAATTCTATGAGCTATGAGGCTAAAATTTGAAAAAAAAAATATTAAAAAAATGTTGCAAATGTTCATGACCTTTTTTAAGTATTATTAAATGGTAAAACACACTACAGGCAAGAAACAAATGCATTCAGTTTTTTTTACCCTAAAAAGTACATATAAAATGTGACTGTGTGAGATAATATTAACATTATAAAAATCAGTTTAAGGAAAAAGCTATAAACAGCATTGCAGATAAGTAATTAAAACAACCATGTAAAGAAGAATAACAATTACGCAGTAGGAATATCAGACACTCATTTTATACAACATAAAGCATGAATAAATCAGAATTGTTAGTGATGTATCAAACTAATCATTATGTTTCTATGGTATTATTTGTAGTTCATAATGTATCATAATAATGTTAATGAATATTAAAAACAGTAAGTGTCTGTATTAAGAGAACTTGCAGACAAAATGCAAGAACATGACAGTTTTAAAACTAGTTTTATGAATAAAAAGGAAAAAAAAGATTTTAACCTATCAGTAGAAACTTTATTGCTGGTGTAGAACTGATGTCCCTCTTTTGCTTCTTTTTTTTTTTTTTTTTTTTGCTTCTGACCATGTGTTTTTTTCATGTGATCTTTTAAGAGAGATGCAAAAGACTTCCATATCTTCAGGGATAATGACTAAGTTATTATTTTTTTATGAAAGCAAAGACTTTATCTAGGATATTGAATGTCTCTGCTCCATTGGTTAGATTATTTTTTATTCTTGCAGAATACAGGATCTGTGCCTTGATGTTGTTTTGCTTTAAAAGTTTAAGAAATGGCCAGCATCTTTTCCTCATATCTAGTATCATTTTGCCTTCCCTGCAGAAGGATGACTGGATGTGCTCAACAGATCTTCAGGATGCGTACTATCACATAAAAATAAACAAGTGGGCCAGGAGATACCTACACTTCCAGCTGGGAGCCAGTCATTATCAGTTCAGAGCACTGCTATTTGGCCTCACCACAGCCCCCAGGATGTTTATCAAATGTATGGCAGTAGTAGCAGCTCAACTGAGACTGCAGGGAGTCCAGGTGTTTCCATAATTGGACAACTAGCTCATAACCATTCTGTTCAGGCATCGTCTGATAAAAGCATGACACTATGTACTCCAGATTTGCTCTCATCTAGGAGTTGCCATCAATCACAACAAATCTGAGCTAGAACCATCTCAGACATTAGAGTTCATAGTGGTCTTGTTCAATACAGTATCAGTAACAACCTCCCTTCACTTAGCAAGGGTACAAACTATTTAATTTCAAGTCAAAAAGATAATTCAGAGTTCTTCTCTACCAGCTCAATTGATTCTACAAGTCTTGGTGTCAATGTCTGCAGCGAAAGTTCTAGTTCCACTCGGAAGATACTACAAAGGATCATCTGTTGTTAAATAAAGTCATAGTGGAGAACTGTAAAAAGGGAAAGAATTTAAGTATGGCATGGATAGACTACAATAAAGCATTTGATATTATAACACATTCATGGATAAAAGTGTGGTTAAAAATGTATAAGATACACCCTACACTGATCAACTACATTACAGTGACCATGAAACAATGGCAGACCACTTTGCAATTAAGCCATGATAAAGGACAAAGTATTATCCCAGGGATAAAAATTCAAAGGGTGACTCTTTGTCACCACTGCTATTCTACCTTGCCCTAAACCCATTAAGCTGTCTACTTAGCAAAGTAGGCCATGGCTATAAGTTGGCTCCTAGAAAGCAACAAAGTGTAAAGACTTCTCATCTTCTTTGCTGATGATTTAAAACTGTATAGCTCATCAGATGAGGAACTGAAAGCACAACTGCACATTGTCAGAACTTTTTCAGATGATATAAGAATGTCATTTGGTCTTGATAAATGTGCAAAAGCAACCTTCGAAGCAAGAAAACTGTAGCACCAAGAAAACATTGGTTTGGGACAAGAATGTGATATAAAAGAACTTGAGTAAGAAGGAGTGTATACATATTTGGGAATCGATGAAAGATCAGCAATAAAACATGAACAAATGTGAATAAAACGTAGTGAAGAATATTTCAGAAGACTTAAATTAATCCTGAAAACAACAGTGACATCTAGGAACAAAATCCAAGCTATTAACCAATTTGCTCTTTCTGACCTAACTTACAGTTTTGGAGTGATTGACTGGCCCCAAATTGTGTTGGACAGATTAGATAGAAAAACAAGAAGGATGCTTCATGTTCACCAAATGATTTATAAAAATCAGTGTATACCAAGATTATATATTCCACATTCTGAAGGAGGGATGGGCCTCCTTGAAAATGATTACATGTATAGATCTGCAATTATGGGACTCCACACATATCTGCTGACCTCACAAGACCCAAATGTAGTGAAAGTTTTGACACATGAGGAGAATAAATCTAAGATGACTTCTTTGCTTAATCTAGCAGAAACATATTGGCATCAAGCAGGAATGGAAATCAAACCAGAAGTAGGTAAAAACTAGGTAACAACTGAATGTGCCAAAAAAAAAAAAACAAAAGAAAGAATATAAGGTGAAGTACCAGATGAGAAGGCAAGAAATGTGGAAAAAACATAAATATAGTTGCAAGTATAGAAAACTTCTGGAGGAACCTCATGTTGATCAAGAACAAATGCATGAATGGGTAAGGAGAGGTGATTTCAAACCAAGAAATTAAAGGTTACTATTGGTGGCACAAGATAGTGGACTACATACACACTTTACAGTCAGTTGAACATGTGGGATAAACAGACATATGTAGGTTTTGCAAAACAGAACTGGAAACAGTTGCACACCTCATTGCTGGTTGTGACATACTAATGTCAGAAGGACTGTACACTGAAAGTGAGACTGCTGCACTGGGGATTGTGCAAACAATATGGTATTGAAGTGGCTGAAAAACACTGGAAACATGAGTCACAAAGCATCATAGAAAATGATGAAGTCTACATCACATGGGATCATCCATTAACAACAGTTCAAAAGATAGATGATAGGAAACAGGATATAGTTGTCCAAGAAAAGAAGGCAAAAGTAGCATTGATCATTGAAATCACCACACCCTGTGACTAAAGTGTCCTGCATACAATGAGACACAAAGTCATAAAATATCAAGATTTGCAAACAGAAATGAGAGCAATGTGGAAGAAAGATACCAGGGTATGTATTGTAACATCAAAACTTCAAAAGAGCGAACACTCTTATACCGATATAGAAATACAGAACCCTCAGAATGTTGAATGGCCAAAACAAACTGGGCCAAAAAAAAAAACAAATAGACAAAATGTCTGCCACCCCACCCCACTACTTAATTATACCAACTTTGAGATCACACCCCAGTGGAGGAAATGGCAAAGTCCCAACAATGGCCCAGTGATTTTTTTCCCCTGGGGAAAAAAATCACTGTTTTGTCAGTTCAACATTCTGTCAGTTTGGTTTTTCTGTGTTGAAATAAGAGTGTTTGCTCTTTTGAAATTTCTGCATTACAATATAGACTCAGATACCCAGATAGTTCCAAGAGTAGTAGTAGTAGGAGCAATGGCTCTTATAAAAAAGAGTCTACAATCATATTTAGATATGCTACCAATCCATGTAACTCCATACGGATGGAAGGAGTCATTACTGGGCACATTACAGGTGCTGCTAAGAGCACTTTTGGCTGACATCAAAGAGTGAAACAATACTAATTTCATGAACTTTAATTGTACTTTGACTTAGGAATGGGGTCTATTCCTATCATGATATTAGAAAACCAAATGATTTGGAGAAATTAAAACACAAGATACCATAACAGAATTCCTCAATGGATCTTAGCAACTCAGTGGTCCATTCTATACCAACCCAACCCATGTCTACCTAAATCAGAATAACTCAGGCATTCAAAAAGTATCTCTGGTGGTGAATTTGTACAGATCAGATATTACAATGTGCCCCCTTCATTCTTCCTCAGACCAAAGTCATAGTGACCATGGATGCTTCTCAGATTGGGTGGGGAGGCACTTCTTAGGAAAGACAGTTCAAGGCACTTGGTCCCCAAAAGAGGTCAGCACACATATCAATGTTCTGAAAATGAGAGCAGTACTCCTAGCATTGTTGGCCTTTCAAGACTCTCTCCCTGACAGGATTATTAAGATTCAGACAGACAATATATCAGTGGTATGGTACATCAACAAAGAGGAACCAGATCTTACCCCTTGTGTTGAAAATCTATGAGACAGTGGCAATGGGAGATCTCATCCAAGTGATTTCTGATAGCAATGCACATTCCAAAGAAATCCAACATGGTAGCAGACAAATTTGGCAGGTCCATTTTATTGCCTCATGAGTAGTCTCTCAACATGTGAGTTGCCTGAAAGGATATTCCACCAATGGGGACAACCTTACTGTGACCTCTTTGCATTTCCTCTCAACAAGTGTAGCAGGTACTTTCCCTGATAGTCCCAGTGGGAGAATCACTGAGAGATGCACTCATCCATGATTGCCCCCCCCCCCACGTCTCTTGTATGCCTATCCTCCAACCTCTCCAATTACCAAGTTTCTCTAGAAAGCTAGTGCTTATCACCTTATTTAGGCAGAGTTCCAAAGACCAAATTAACACAGTAATGGCTACAAACAAATGCAATCTGAGGGTCATGCTGCTCAACACTAGAAGTCTAAATCTCAAAATGCACTCGCTTGAAGCACTCCTTAAAATGGACAGCATCAACATTTGTGCTCTAACAGAGATCTGGTTCAAGGCAGCAGAAAGCACCCCTGCACTACCAGGCTATAACTCATTCCACACCTTTCGGCCCCAGAACTTGGATCAAAACTCCAAAGGTGGTGGTGTTTCCATAGTCATAAAGGATGCACACAGCTCCTAACTGGTAGCCCAACATAACGATCAGAGATACTTCAGGTGGAATTAACATTGGGTAAGACAGCAATGCAAGCTGTAGCCTGTTATAAGTTCCCAACCATGTCCCAAGACACTAACTCCATGTTCCTAAGCATCCTGGAGAATATTAGGGTCCAATCTAACACACTCATACTGGGCAACTTCAACTACCCCTCCATTAACTGGAAAAAGTACTCATCTACCAATACACTTGCCCAATGTTTCCTGGAGTTAATTCATTCCAATGCCCTGGACCAGCTAATTCTTACCCCCACTAGAGGTAGCAATATCCTTGACATGGTCATTACTAACATGGGCAACCATTGCTCTACACCAGTAGTCAACTTCTCCCTGGTTAGATCCGACCATAAACTAATCACCTTGGAAATCCATAAAGGTAACTACCATGAAAAACTTCCGCAAAGCTAACCTTGGGCTCCTAAGAACAGAGGTGGCTAACTTCATGGCACTCATGCAAATGGAGAATAGTTTCATGACTGCTGAATTATACACCAATGCACTGTACGAACATGTACACAAATGCATGGATCTCGCCATACCCAATAGAACCACGGTGCTCTCCTCCAAAAAAGGAAGCCAATCTGGTGGTCCCCTGCCATAAACAAACTCTACAACAGAAGGAGGAAACTGATGCAGGAAGGTGAAGTCCCAAGACTGGAAAAACTCCCTTATCAGCCTCAACAAAAAGTTGAGATCCCTCATCAAATCCTCTAAAGCTAGCTATGAAAACAGAATTGCAGCAGATAGTAAATACAACCACAAGACCATTTATAGTTATGTAAAGTACCTCCATGGTAATACCCAGATTTGCTCTTTGCTACTGCACAATGGTACCTCCTATACTGAGCCAACAGATATTACCAATATACTGGCCGACAGATTCAGTACCAACTTTACCCCCCCCCCCAAGAACCAATCATAATACCAGTAGATTGCCAGACACCCAGTATTACTGCTGCACAGGTTAAAACAGCATTGTCCAAGGCCAAGAAGACAGCTTCTATGGGACCTGACAATATCTCTGTCTGAGTTCTACATGAACTACAGAGTAAACTGGCACCTCAACTGTGTGCCCTGTTCAATCACAGCCTCACCTCAGGCTTTGTCCCTACCAAATGGTGCACTGCCATAGTCATCCCTCTCTACAAAGGAGGAGTGACTACAACCCTGGGAACTGTCACCCCATTAGCCTGACAAGTCTGCTATGCAAAGCTATGGAATGCATCATCATGGACCTAATAAACAAGGATATAGGGAATCTCCAAACTCTGGATCCCACATTGTTTTGTTTTGTGAAGGGTAGATCATGCCTGCTCAATTTGTTTGACTTCTTCGAATCAGTCACCAGAGCTGTAGATGAAGGCAAGGTAGTTCATACAACCTACCTTGATCTGGCCAAGCCCTTTGATACCATTCCACACTCAGGAATCATAGAAAAACTCATTAAGCTAGGCATCAACCCCTATACCACTAAATGGTTTGCAAACTGGCTCACAGATAGAACCCACAGTGTGAAGGTAGCTGACTTCAAGTCAGATTGCCAACCAGTCACCCATAGAGTCCCACAGGGCTCGGTTCTTGGCCCTCTGCTGTTTGGTATCTACTTTTCATAAGTCCAGTCTCTGGCTGACAAAGTTTGCAGGCGATTGTAAGTTGGGAGCTATTATTAACTCCCCAAGTGGTGTTGACATCCTACAGAAAGGCCTCACTGAGACTGATGTCAGAACCATGGCCTTAAGCTTAATGCCAAAAAAATGTGTCGTCATCCCCTTTGGAAAAAAAAAACAGTTCCCATGAACTACCACATAGATGGTAGTCCACTGAAAATAGAAGGCGTTATAAGAAATCTGGGAACACAGGCTGACAATAACCTCTCTTTTGACCACCACACTGCCACTGTGGTCAGAAAGTCCTACTATGTGGCACATCTCATTACTAAGGGTTTTGCATCCAGGAAGAAAGAAGTCATTGTCTCCCTCTACTTTTCCCTCATTAGGCCAATCATCAAGTACAAATTTCCATTTGGCATGTACCTCACTAGACACCTGCAACAACTGGAAAGGCTGCAAAAGTACCTCACAAAGAGGATCCTAGGTTTTAACCACTTGTCCTATATGGACAGACTCAAAAAAATCCAATTATTCTCTGTCTCATATTGCCGACTTAGAGGCGATCTCTGCTTGACTTACAAAGCCATGTCTGACCCAGTTCTGCTAGAAATGCTACATCTAAAATAGTCCCAATCCCTCCACACCACATGCTCCAGAGACCTCAACCTCATTACCACAATCAAGAGAACATGCTGGAGGGACAGGTCCATAACCCAGAGTCTGCCCATGCTATGGAATAGACTTCCCATACATGTCAAGCAGAGCACCTTGCTGGTTCTCTTCAAGAGAAATCTTGATGAGTGGATGGAAAATAGAAAATTCACCCCGGGGATCACTCCAGTGACTCTACTCGACAGAGGCACTGGAAACTAAGGTCGGGATGGCACAATGCCAGGGTATTCCTATGGGTTAGGCTTGTGTTGGCTCAAGGGCCATTAGCCTAGTACATACCTATGAACCTATGTTTGTACTGGTGGTGCAAGTGGCTTTATTTATACACCACATTTTCTCTTCCCTTTGCTCTGTTCTCTCATTTTTTTTATTCCAGCTTAATTCATTCAAATTTCTTCTCCATACTTTTCTTTCTCTTTCGTCTTTTGTACCTCTTATTTTGCTAATGTTTTTCTCTCCATCTTCCTTACATTGTTGCAATTAGCTGTCCCTGCATCCCCTTCATCTTACATTTCCCCATGTTTTTCTCTCCCTTGTGATTTCAATAGGTCTCTATTCCATTTTTTCAGGCAGTTAACAGAATTCATAAGCCTTAATTTTGTTTCTCTATATTAACTGCTTGTGTTGCAATTTGCTTTTAAATCTTTACATGAACTGTTGACCATAGTCATCCTCCCACTTGTCAAACTTGTCCATCCTCAGTCCTGTACTTAGTATATTTTCCTGGTATTTGCTGTTGATTTCTTTAATTTTAGTTTGCAGCGATGCTTATTTCCCTTGCTTTTCAATTGTCTAGGCCTCATTTTACACCTAGTAATATTAAGGTATCCAGCCTCTAGCTCTCAGTGACTTTGATGGAGGGTTGTGAAAACGTCTATAGTTATTATGCATTACTGTAAAGTAAGTTTAATAAAAAAATGCAAACAAATGTAATACTGTCAGGATGAGTCTGGAGAGATCTGATTTTCAGGTTACCTTTAGGCTCTTTTCAGAAAAAAATAATGTTATCATTCCAGAATTTTGATGGATTGTTTAGATTTTCACACTAGAAGCACCTGTAGTAGTCTTGTTTAGTCTTTTTTATTTCTTCTGGCATTCATTTGAATTTATTTATAACAAATTTAAGATATTAACTCCCTGTATACATTGTATTAACTCTTAAGTTAACTCCCACTCAGAGATGAATGGTTTCACCTAAGAATTAATCACTGGTAAGAGTTTTACCTTTGAGTAGCTATCTCTACTTGGAGGATACTTGCTCATGAAGTCAAATGATGCTTATCAAAGAAGGTTGCAATATTATATTTGAATGATTCATTTTGCTGTGTTTTGGTTTTGATTAATACCTTCAGTAGGGTGGCCATTTTAAGTTTCAGGCACTTTTTTTACATTTTCAAGTTACAAGAAAATATGATTCTACATACTATATACAATAATTGGGTATCTAAACAATTCCCATGAGCTGGGCTGCAATATTATTGAAAGTAAGTATAAAATATTCATGTACCATACATTTAAAACTTTTTTATTTGATAATAAAAAGGTAGTAGCATCATATATGCATTAACATTGGTTATAATAGGCCTTTCATTTCAGTCTGTTAGCTGGATTGCAGAATATATGTGTGTAAAAGCTCCTGGAAAATATCATGGGATGGAGAAGCTGGCCAAGTTCATATTATTAACCAATGTGTGTCCCAGGGGTTCAATTTGGGACCCCATTATTTGTTCATTATTTAACAGACAATGAACTTCATAACTCCAAGCTGTTCCCACCTCCTGAGTTATAAATTATACATCTCTTAGCCAAATCTGTCATAAGAGATCTGGATACTGTGGATAACTCTCTGTCATTTGATGATCATGTTACCACATGGTCAGGAAACCCTTCTAGCTGGCTTTGTTCATTTCCAAAAGGATATTTTTAAGATCAAAATAAGTCATCTTATCACAGTGTTCTTCCCTTGTCAGACTCACAAATGAACAGAATGCTCACTTTGATATGTATAAATCCAAGCATACCACTCGACTGAAGAAGCCCTAAAGATACCTAACCAAAAAAACAAACAAAAAAACCCCATAAAGGCCTTAAATATAATTATCCCCATGGGTTAGCATGACTGTCTTCATGCTCAGTAGCCAACAGACTATTCCAGGTAACCTGCGTCCTGCTTTTTGAGCTATAAAATACACAATTCTATTTGATCTCATATGTTTTAGCAAAACCAGTGGATCTACAAACGTCTGTACTAGGAACCTAAATCTACATCATCAAAATAGATAAGACTCTCTGGAGGGAGACTCTTAAGTCAACATATTCTTATTCAGTGGAATATATTACCACCGCCAGTCAAATAAATTGCTGTTTTGCTACACCGAAGGGTAGTTCTTAATGACTAGAAGGGTAGTCATAAGTTTACAAGAGGGTTATCATGTACAGCTCTGTTTGATTTGGGAGGTGAGCTCTATTAAGTACTTGAAAAGGGCGGCACAAACATGTAAGTGTGTATGCTTCAAGGGGTATATGCCTGCGCATCTTATGGTCCTTGTCATCACTTGCCTAGTACTGTTCTTATGTTCATATTCTGAAATTTGTTTGTATGAACCATGGTGTTTTCATACTAATTTGTTTTTTTGCACTTATTTGGTGTTAGGTTTAAGCATGTGACATCCAAAGTTTTACCATTTGCAGTAGGTAATATAGTCATCTCTTCTTATAACAATAGGTTGTTAATGATCAAATCTTCTTCTAATCAAATCACATATTCTACCAACTATATTACTCAAACGTAAAGCATCCCTACAACTTAACATAGTAACCCTCCCACCATACCTATTACTCACAGAGTACAATCATAAAGTTTCCCTTATAAACAAACACATTCAAGAACTGAGAAAACTAATAATCTCATGCATATCAAAACTAACCCTAAGTGGAGACATCCATCCCAACCCTGGCCCTACCATCCCCAACCCCAATCCTCATAATCAGACTAGAAACCACAACTTCTCCCATATTACAGCCAATAGAAAGCCAAGTGACTTCCTTCTACTAAGCCTAAATATTAGAAGTATATCCAACAAAGTCCAGGAACTCCATGCCATCATAGACTTGTACTCCCCAGATATAGTCATCCTGACAGAAACCTGGCTAAAACCTCACATTACCAGTGAGCAAATACTCCCTACAGGTTACGGCATACTAAGAGTAGACCGGCTAAACAAAAAAGGAGGTGGTGTAGCTATAGTATTTAAACAGCATCTAAACATCCAGATCTTAAAAGCATCAACTCCACAAATAGGCAATGAAGAAATAATATATACCAACCTCAAAATTAACCAAAACAAAACCATCAACATAATTGGATGCTACTTCCCACCTGGCCAAAACATCCCTCCACTAGAAAGCCTCCTCAGCTGGTCTACCCACCATCTCCCCCAAGAAACTATCATCTTAGGTGATTTCAATATTGACTGGCAATCCTGTTCTGGCAACAATCCAACCCATCATGTACACCTTCATGGCTTCACCCAACTAGTCCAGTCACCAACAAGGATAAATAAAAACTCCAGCAAGCACACTACCCCGGATTGGATATTAGTCAGTAAGAACCCCCAGTCATATATAACAGGCTGCTTATCAGATAGCCTCAGTGATCACTCCCTAACATTCCTACTCAAAAAATACCTGTACCAAGCTAAACCTGTCATCTATCGTCAAATACTTAAAAAAATAAACTTTAACCCACTCACATTCATCTCATCCCTCAAAGAATGTAACTGGCATGCTCTAAAGTACCTCAGTCTAGATGATGCAGTTGAATTTTTTAATACTACCTTCCTGAACATCCTTAATTACCATGCCCCCATAAGATTTTCCAGAACCAAAGCACAACCCTCCCCATGGCTACAGAAAACCACTAAGTCAGAAATGAAAAACAGGGATAAAGCCTGGGAGCACTGGCGCAAATCCAAAACCTCCTCAGCTAGACAGAAATTCCTAGAACTACGCAATAGAGTCAAAAAGCTAATAAAACAGGACAAATTCCAATACTACCAGTCTGCCCTAGACTCCTCACAACACAGCCCCAAACAATTCTGATCCTCCATAAACTCCATCCTCCACCCAGGTAAAGTCAGTACCCCTCCTCCTAACATCCCTCACTCCTCAGAAAATATTGCTACCTCATTCAACACACACTTCACCCAAACCATACTATCACTAGCTAAACAACACAACCCCCCTCCCCTCCAACCCACACCTTCAACTAGTAATCTCCCCACTGCCTTCTCCTTTTCTCCTGTACCTACCTCCAACATAAAAAAACTCTTAACTAAACTTAAACCCACCAAATTAGCAGCAGACAACCTCCCAAGTGAATACCTACAAATAGCAGCTGAAGCTCTGGCCTACCCAGTATCCATCTTGATTAACTGATCTCTGTCAGAAAGTTACGTTCCCACATTGTGGAAAGTCTCACATATAATTCCCCTCCACAAAGGCGGACCCTCTGCAGAACTAACCAATTACCGCCCCATAGCTATTCTCTCTCCACTCCCCAAAATACTAGAGAGATGCATACACTCTCAGGTCTCCGACTACTTCCTTACTAACAACCTCCTTTCTAGTACTTAGCATGGTTTCCGACCAAACCATAGCACCACCACTGCCTTACTCTCCTTTACTAACACTATCCTTCAGCATAAAAACAATGGCTATCTCTCCTCTGCTACTTTCCTAGACCTATCTAAAGCATTTGACATGGTCCCACACAAACAACTTATCTCTGTCCTCAATAACCTATTCTTCTCACAATCAGTCACCAACTGGTTTCAGAGTTACCTGTCTGACCGCCAACAATCTGTTGTATGGCAGAATGACATATCTCCCCAACTACCTGTCTCCATAGGGGTTCCCCAAGGATCCATCCTTGGACCCCTACTCTTCTCTCTTTACACCAATAATCTAGCCTCTGCCACCAAACATGGCACACTCATCCAATACGCAGATGACTTGACCATCATCTGCTCAGCCCAGTCCCTACCCAAACTGCAAAAAGTCACACAGGAAGCCTTTTCCTCTGTTGAAACATGGTTATCCGATGCCCAATTAATACTCAACCCAAACAAAACTAAACTACTCATCTTCCAATCCTTAGGAATTTTTGAGAGAAGACAGTTTACACCTTTTGGAAAACCGAAGCAACCTCATGGCACTTACAAATGTGGTGCATGTAAGCAATGTCACCTCCTTATAAATGACAGCCACATTTATTTAAAGGCAAGGCACATTAATTTAAAACCAACTGGACACTTTACTTGTGGTACTAGGGGAGTGGTGTACATTGGCTGCTGCACTACATGTGGAGGGTTCTATGTAGGCAAAACAGAGCGTGAATTTAGAAAAAGATTGTATGAGCATACATATGAAATTGAAAATAAAAAAGAGAGCAACGCTTTCTTTAAGCATTCCAATGTATGTCCCGATTTTAAGTTGGTCTTCATGATACTTGAACAGGTTAACCCAGACATCAGAGGGGGAGATTGGGAATCTAAACTCGAGTTCAGAGAGTTAATCTGGCAGTTGAAGCTTGATGCAGGGAAACCCCCAGGCCTTAATGGTATGCTTAGTATAGGCTCAGTGCTGAAGCTTCGCAGGGCTAGGTTATAAATTCCCCCCCCCCCCCTCTTACACACACATTTTTTAATCCCTGGTCACACATAGGGTTTATGCAATGTTTACTTCATCGTTTTACACATAGGATTTACCTGCATAACCATTTATCCATTGGTCTGTTTGCCTACATTATTCACTGTTTTTAAATGTTGAGCCATTCGTTTTTAAGATGTATGTATTCATTGTTTACTTGGTTTGTGTAATATTACTTGAAGGTTATTGTGTAATTATTTTTACTTAGTTTCACTATTCACTCTGCACATTTCTATTTTCATTATTGAACATTTAAGTGGTGCACATTATTTTAGCATTTTATTTTAGCATATTATTAATTACAGTTGGTAAACATATACAGTTTATGACAGTTGTAATGAATTTTTAGCAATTTCATTCACTTTGCAAGGCACTTAGCTTAGCTAACAGTTGGTTTAAACAATCAAGTGTGATAATTACACCATGTGATTAATTACCAGCAGTATATAAATAGCTTCTCACAACCAGTATGGTTGTTTGACTTGATAAAGCCTGGAATGAACCAGGCGAAAGCGCTTGTCATCTTCTGGTTTAAACTTCTTGTATCGTGTGGAATAAAAAGAACTTTTTATACTTCGCTATTGGAATTATTGCCTCTGCAGGAGAAAGTGGTTTATTCATTTTTGGTGTTTCAGCGTTGTGGTTTTTTTTTTGGTTCCTATCCTTATCATAACTTTGTATATTTAGTTCCTTATTTAGGATGCATGGCTTTTGCTAAGTTTACCATATCGCCAGAATATGAGCATCAACTCTGCAATTATTTCTTGAAGAATGTAGTTAGGCCCTTAGTGGCCAGCACAGAGAGTATATAAATATAACATGCTTGAGGTGACTTAATTTGTCTGATACTCCTGGCCTCCTAATCAAATCATTTATTAATATATGGTCCTTTGATTCTGTCATCACTCATATAGGGGTTAATGATCTGAATTCTGTTTCTTTACATCATATGAATAAACAATTAAGTCATAAATGGTCAATGTATTAAATGCTTGACAAAAAACATTGACAAAAGCACATAATATTGTGACACACAGCTCATCAAAAAGGAAACAAATTTCCTTTTCCAATGTAGTATCCATAACGCTACCAGACATTCAGCCCAAATATGTCTGAATAGTGGTAGTACTTTGGAAAGAGATTTTTAAAGGTCAATTGTACGTTAGGTTGTGTGTTGGGGCAGAGTTAGGGTTAGCATGCTTTACTAAGGTGGAGCAGATTGAGGTGAACCCCTCTCCCCACCTAACTTATAACGTATGATTACCCTAATTCTGTCCTAGCCTTAACATGCAACTTACCTAGAAAAGCGCTCTCCATAACAGTATAACTACACAAAACAGCTTGGACACACACACACAGACACACGCACACACGCACACACACACACACACACACACACACACACACACACACACACACACACACACACACACAATCTCACTAAATATATCCCCTTACATAACTCTTACCCTAACCCTAAAGCACTCACTCGCCCACACAAACTCCAAACCCCACACTACTTACTTTACTCTACCAAATACAAGTCACCCATAACAGCTTTCCCAAACATGGACCTTTACTCAAAATGTACATTTCACTTGTGTCACACAAATGGGCGTCAACCAAGAGAACTACAATCATATAAACATACTGAGACTATTTTTTAAATGTGTTCCAAGCACAAATTAGATGCTAGTTTTAGTCAATTTCTACCCTGTAAGAAGTTCAATGACTATCACTATATCAAGCTACATTAAAAGAACTGATTGTATACTTTTTGCCTTAAGGCAAACAATCTGTATTGTTATGTACTGAGAAGAAGATTTGATAAGCTACATTTGAGTTATAAGAAGTCTTATTTTAGCAAAGAATCTCCTTTTACTGATAAAATCATTTTGGGGTAATAATTCAAATGCTTAATTGGGACTTAATAGCCTTTTATGTGTTTATTATGCTAATGCCAGTAGCTTATATAACATCTACAATTATACAAAGTAATTGTTATAGAGGTTTAGCATTTTTTTTAACACTTGATGAGCTAATAAATTTCAACGTTTACAGCATGATTTCACAGTCGAAGGTATCACCATGTTTGTTCATAAGGCTCTCAATGCCATGTGCGTACATTCAGAGGTACAATATGAAAGTATGTACTTTGACACTGGTGAAGTTATTAAGGATAATGCATTAAAATGTATTTGTTATTACAGAGGCCTTAAACAATATGTGGAATTCATGGGACCAAAAGTGCAAGTCATCTATGGCAAGGATGGTCTGTCGATCATCCACTTAGTAAGAAATGATCTTCTTAGCCAATTCTTCTAAAAGCCAGTTATCTTTTCTTTGGATGTGGGCATCATTTTAGGTGAGGGCAGGATTCCACCCATGTCTAGTCTTACCTGCAACTGGCACATGTATAGCAAGCCCCAGTATAGCTCTATAGATGTCTTTCTGGGTGAATTGCCCAAGATCACGTACATCTACATGAGCCCCTACCAGATGATAGTCATGTTTGCCACACTGGAGGGACTGTAAGACCCTCATGATGTCAATGATCCTACACTCAAGAGGCAACTAACTGACATGCTGATTGAGTCCAGTCAAGTATTTATGAAAGCCACTGTGCCTGATTAAGGGGTCACAAGTTACTAGGAGATTTCTATTTCAGCATGCACACATAGTGGCAGTGGAAATGGTATAATATGCAGTCTAGTAACTCTCTGAGTTATGTGAGGATGGTGGAGTTTTTTTTTAGTTGAGATGAAGCTCTTTTGTCCTGATTCTTGGAAACTTGGGGATATTTTACAATCTCATCATGTATTGCTTTAGTGTGATTTTTTTTTTTTTTTTGAAGTATGGATGAGTTTAATTGTTGTTTCCTGACATCTGTGTGAGAGTTTGGCCTCCATGATATGTTACACTTTGACAGATCATGTCTTGGTGGTCCAGTGGTAGTTAGTATAGGAAAAGCCTAATGCTGACTGATAACTATCTTAGAACACTGAGTGGAATGAGGCTGGCAATCAAATGGATAGATATGAGCTTCCATATTTGCCTGGTGGGTTGCAAAACTGAAGGCAGGAATGATATACTGAACTAATTTAGTCAGCAACCAGAGAAGATATGTTAGATATATAAACTGTGCCATGGATGTGATGCTTTAGTTGTGGTGAAGAATATCTAACATTGATTCAACAACTACTTGAACCCATTGGGAGAAAATTTAAGAAATATAGTCTAATCCCAAAGTAGTACAGAGCTAGAATTTGGTACAGTACACAAGTTCAATAAAATAACGATAGTATGAGAGCTGAGGAAGTAGTATAAAGAAAACAGTGAGATCTGCGAGTAGTACAGAATGCAGTTGCAATAGCAAGGAAGCAATATGTGAATTCCAAATAATAACAACAGCATGAGGATCAAACAGGCAATAAAAAGTACACACAGTATATTTCAGAATGCCAGTTTCAGCTGCTGGCTATAGTATATCTGCAGAATGGCTCAGATAACCATACATCACAAACCTCAAGGCTTTAATCCCACGAATATTATGGTAAGAACTTGGCTCAGATTACACAAAATACAGGCTTCAAAGATTCTATAGGCTCAGGTGCCATATGCAATTGCTTCTAGAATGTATCAATATTCACAAATAAAAACAGACAGCTCCTCAATTAAAAATGCCGTCAAGGAAACCAAACAAAGCAATGAAGTGTATAAACAAACACAAAATAAAGGAAGTACTTCAGGGCAGCAGTGTCCGCATAACATCCAAACAATTCTCTCCAAGGAATAAAGGTAAAGTTTAATAATATGTGATGCTTCATTACAAAATGAACAGGAAAGGAGTTTGTTTACTCTTTTGTGCATTGTGAATTCAACAAGACATTAAGCTAAGATAAGAGTGAATTAATAAAGTCTTTAATAGTCTATAACTTCTTAAGAGCTGTAGTTTGCTCTATGAGATTAAAAGAAAAAAAAATGTTTTGTTAATTTTGGTAAAGAGCACACGATGCATTCTCCTAAGAAAGCCACCATCAGGAATCTACCTGAACAGGTGCAGAAAGCAAAATGGAAGATGAAAGCATTGATGAATAACAACACTTACCTATTTGGTTACTCGTTGTCACTCTAGTTGTTATCGTATTTGTTTCTATTTGTGTTGCTTTTAATTGTATCATTCTTGCCTTCAAGCTGTGTAATAAAATGAACTTGAACTCGTGTTCTTAACAAATTGTGAACATTATACTCCTGAAGTCCTACAGAAAAATATAAAATTAAACTCAGAAAAAAAACAAAAGTAAAGCATTACATTTTAAAGATGCCCCTTAATAATAAAACTTGAATTAAGCCACTTTTAGAATCACTATAGTGTAAGGTAAAATGCATAAAAGAGCAACTCCAGATTCACTATTCTTCCATGCAGGACTAGCTTAGTCCTGCACGGAAGAGACTGTTTAGGAGCAGGATGGCAGCGTGCCATGCATATCAATGAAGGCGCATTGCCTGAGCTTCTAAACTGACACAGAGCATGTATGAGTGCAGGGGGCATGTCTGAGAGCAGAGCTCTCAGAAGAGAGCTCTCAGAATATACTTGGCCCTGCAATCAAGAACAGCAGGTTAGGAATAAGAATGAGTGAGACTGCTCATAGCTGTTCACATACCCCCAGCACCATCCCCCCAAGTTTATAAGAACAATAGTTAAAACATGAAATATAAAGAAGCTTTTTTTATGAAACAGATTAAATTTAACCATAGGTGCTCATGTTTGCCCATCGCTTAGCTACATTTAATGCAGCTTAAATGGCACAAGAGGATAAAAAGCAATATATATGCAAATTATGCAGTACTGTAATAGTGTAGTAGGCACAGCATTTGTGTTAAATAAAATAAGATTTCAATACACAGGAGGTTCAGGTTAAAAAGTTTACTAGTGTACACCAGGAGGCAAAAAAACGTACAAGTACAGAATTTTGTCTGACATGAAACAGGAAGCACACAATTTTATATAGGTTTAACATTTAAGCTATGCCCACCTTACTGACGTGATATGTCACAGGGCATCTACATCACTTTTAGCTTACAGTCTTCTATTCATAATGCTGTTGATGCTGTATATTAAAAAAAAACTTTTCCTCTAGATACAATAAGGCCTTGCTATCCAGCTGGTCAGAGATAATGTCTTTCTGTAAATACAATAACAGCTTCAGTCTTTTAATACACGTCTTTGTTCTCTGTTACACTTTCTCACACAGCTGCGTGCTATCTCAGTAACACATATACAAGGCCAAATCATTCCAACAGGAAAGAGCAGAAGATTTCATTATTTCACACATTTAATTTCCTGACCCAGCAGATAATCACTTGTGAAAAGCATAAACATTAAAACTTGCTAAGCTAGCATTCTGCCAGGGTCAAAGATCAGCTTTGCTTCAAGCTACACTGCAGTTTCAAAACTACTTATGTTTACACATGAATTAATCCTTACTATTATATTATTAATAGAATAAAATGTATTATATACTACTTTGCTTTTAAACTAGCATTTCTCATATATTCAAATACACATTTTTCTAACATTTCCCCCCTATTAATACTTTTTATTCTATTTTGAAGTTTTAATAGTGTCATTTCATCTCCTAGCCTTTTCCACTTAGGATTTTCAGCTAGGTGAGTCATTGAATCTATACTTCAGAAAAAATGTCATCTGAGATCAATCTTTCAATCTGAATATCTTGGTACAAAGTTTCAGTAACTGATACATCAATAAAATCTTTTATTAATCTTTTCATGCAGGGAATTCCACAGCAAACACATGCTCCTATTAGGAGTATACCCACACAAATGGCAATCAGAATATTCATTAGGATGGAACCCCACCTCCCAAATAGATTCTGGAAAAAGTCCATCAGTGGGTTTGGGCCTGGTTCAGTCATGGCTGATACTTGCTGAATTACCTCTAGGTGGTTATTGATCTCATGACGATTGTCAGGAATATAAGCACAGCATTCTTCTTTGATAAGCGCGCACGTACCACCTCTCATCGCTAGGGTGAAGTCAAGAGCCATCTGATTTTGTAGTACAACAGTTTTCATTGCATTCAGTTCATTGGTCACCAGTTCTAGGGTGGAAAAAGTTGCATTACTCATTACTTCGAGAAGTTTTGACAACTTCCTCAGCTCCCAGATCGATTTGACTGCTCCATAGGCTGGGAATATTCCTGCCCAAGATATAACACTGTCACTCAAGTCCATATGAGTCAATTTGCTTTTGTCTTTCACGGCATTATGATCTTTCCAGCCAGCTTCGATCTTTCCGACTGGATTCACAGGTTTTTCAACTGGACCTTCAGGCTTTCGAGCTGCTTCTCTCACGTTTCGTATCTTACCCAAAGGTAATTCTGCAGTATGTCTTATTGCCAGAACCAAATAACCCAAAAAACAACTGCCGGACCAATTCTCAGGTAACCATTTATATGCCTTTTTCCCACAAATAAAATAACAGTTTTCTACTTTAGTACTAATACGCATCAGCCCTGCATGAAACATTTTCTGATCTATAACTGACAATTGTTTAAACAAAACTGGGTTTTTGCGAATGTCATTCATAGTTGTTTTCAATGCGTTCAAATACGAGTCATAATTAGTATTGCAAAAAGTATTGCCATTACCATTTTTAATATAACATCAGTAAGATATGGTTATATTACAATTGCTCCAGCCCAACTGGAGGGTATCATTTTTATAAAAACATACAACTCCTTTTTGTGTGACAGGTAAAAATAAAGCTATTTTGTCCTGTGATCTCACAGTTCCTGTATCGAAAAGTAAATTCTCCCAAGTTTCATTTATCCCCAAAGGGACAGCGGACATTATCAGTCCTCCATATGCTGTTGGTATAGCTGTACAAACCCAGCAATTTGAAATGTTCATAGTCTCTGCATATACACGTTTCATGGCTAGGTATGTGTTAAAATGTGGATACCAGTCTATAGACGTTTCATCACGCCTTCCCACTTTCACTTGTGTGGTTGTGTGTAGGATAAACCACAAGAGGAAAATTGTCACAATTACAATCAATAAATGTACATTCAACAAAATGATTATGCAACATCTCTGGGGTTGATCTAAATTTCTATTTGCTTTGTTTTTGGCCATCTCGGTCTGGTTGTGTATCAGTCACAAAGTTTTTATCAAGTTGAAAGTTCTTTACCGGTTTACAATGTGTCAAATGAACCCAGGACGTCCTCTCGGCCACTCTGATTGCAGTAGGTGTTGCCAACAGAATCTGGTACGGTCCCTCCCACTTTAGACTCACCCAATTCTTCCTTTTCGTCATTTTCAGCCAAACATATGTCCCAGGAGCCAAGACTGCTTCCACCGGTCTGGTCTGTTCCTTATCTGAAAAAGAGTTAAACTGCAAAACAGATTTATTTGTTAACAGTTTCCTCATATAACTAGCTAATGAACTGTCAGCCTCTTGCTCTGCAGGCATGAGAGCTTTCCACTGAGGCACATAATATGCTCTCCCAAAAGCCATTTCAAAGGGAGTCAAACCCTTTACATTTGGAACTGTTCTCATACTCAGCAGTGCTAAAGGCAGACAGTGTATCCAATTCTTTTGGGTCTCCTCATCTAGCTTCCTAAGTTTACTTTTCAGGGTACCATTGTACCTTTCCACCAGTCCTGCTGACTGTGGGTGGTAGGCACAATGGTTCTTTAAGGAGATACCAAAAAATCTCCCAAGTTGGCGGATTGTCTGGTTTATGAAATGTGTGCCGTTGTCACTATAAATCCTTTCCGGAATGCCAAATCTAGGGATTACTTCTTTTATCAGGGCTTTCGCCACTGTTGCTGCATCTGGGTTTTTGGTTGGAAAAGCTTCTACCCATTTAGAAAACATGTCTACAATAACTAAACAAAACTTCTTCCCTTCACATTTATTCAATTCTATGAAATCCATACAAATAGTATGGAACGGGTATGGTGGTATAGGAAAACTTCCTTGCTTGGTTTTAAATGCTCCTTGTGCATGGTGCTTGTTACAAGTATGACGAGCTGCACAACATTTTTTTGTGTAGTTTGTGTATCCATATGTTTGGAATATTCGATTTACTAACTGTACCATCCCCCCTGTTGAGACATGGCACTGCCCATGGCTCAACAAAGCTGCATATCTAAATAAATTAGACGGCAATATCGGTTTTCTTTCTTTGGAAATGTACAGTCCATTCTCAAGAATTGCACCTCGTTTTACCCATTTTTTTTTCTGCTTTTGTAGTAAGCATCTGCATTTTTTTTAACATGTCTAAATCTAAAATCTTAGAGGGTTGTAATTCCTCATTTTAAAGTAAAGTTTCTGAGTCTGAGGCTGCTTGCTTTGCAGCTGCATCAGCTCGTGTATTGCCTTTCGAAATCTTATCCTGTTGTTTTGTATGAGCTACACATTTACAAATAGCTACTTTGGTAGGTAACTGAATAGATTCTAATAACTCCAAAATAAATTGCGCATGATTAATAGGTTTTCCACTAGATGGTATCATTCCTCTATTTTTCCATTGTTGTGCAAATACATGTACTGTAGAAAAAGCATACTGACTATCAGTATATATGTTCACACACTTGTTTTTTGCTAAAGTATATGCCCTCGTCAAAGCTATCAATTCTGCTGCTTGTGCAGATAAGTTGTGTGGTAAGGATTGAGCTTCTAAAATTTCAGTGTCTGTAACTACTGCATACCCTACCAGATTCTTCCCTGTAGGACCCCTTCTGCATGAGCCGTCCACATAATATGTCACCTTGGCATTATCCAAAGGCATATCTGTGAGATCCTGTCTAGGTAAAGCTAACTGTTCAATTTCCTGCAGGCAGCTGTGTGGTGTGCCATCCGCAGGAGTTGGGAGTAATGTTGATGGATTTAATGTTGTACATCGTTCAATTGTCATATGAGGTTGGCTCAGCAGTATAGTCATACATGAAAGATGTCTAGCAGGAGAAAGGTATGCCACTTTCTCTTGCAGTAAAATTATTGCAACTTCATGAGGCACTCTCAATGTGAGAGGGTGGAATAACACCACTGAGGCCGAAGCCTGTACTGCCATTGCAGCTGCAACTACTGCTTGTACACAGTGAGGCAAAGATCGCGCCACTGGGTCTAACTGTGATGAATAGTAGGCTATGGGGCGCTGCTTGTCCCCATGTTGTTGCGTCAATACTGACGTCATATATCCTTGCTTACAATCTACGGTCTGAAAGAATCGTTTATGATAATTCGGAAGTCCTAAAACTAATGAAGAAGCTATAAACTGCTTCAACCTGCAGAAAGACATTTCTGCTTCGGTTGTCCATTGTAAAATATCTTGTGCTGCCATTGGTGTCTTATAAATCAAGTCAGTCAGTGGAGCAGATTCCAAAGCATAATTTGGTATCCAGCTTCGGCAGAAATTAGTTGTACCCAAGAAAGACATCATTTCCTTCTTGGTTGCTGGTTTAGGTGCTTGGAAAATTGCTGTTTTTCTTTCCTCATCTAGTATTCTACCTTCATTGGATATTACATATCCCAAGTATATAACTTGTTTTCTCCAAAGTTGTAACTTACTTTTGTTTACTTTGTGTCCTTGTGTTGCTAAAAATTTCAATAATGCTACAGAATCCTCCCTGCACTGTTGCTGGGTGGGGGCTGCTAGCAAGATGTCATCTACATAAAGTAGAATTTGACTACCTCCCGGTGGGGTAACCCTGCCAGGTTGCTAGCCATTTCTTGTGCAAATATTGCTGGACTCTCACAATATCCCTGTGGTAGTCGAGTATATGTATATCTTTTACCCTGAAATGTAAATGCAAACCAATATTGACTATCAGGATGTATAGGTATCGAGAAGAAAGCATTGCTGATGTCTGCCACAGAGAAATACTTCTGTTGTGGTTTTAAACTGTTTAACAAAGTATGTGGGTCTGGCACTGTAGGTGCTCTAGGTATTACTGCATTATTTACAGCTTGTAAATCTTGTACCATCCGCCATTCCCTGCTTGTTTTTTTAACAGGAAATAGGGGTGTATTACATGGTGAATCAGGAGATTCTACCAGTACTCCTTCTTTGAGTAATGCTGCTATTATAGGCTTAATTCCTATTTCTGCATCCTTTTTCAAAGGGTATTGTCTTTTCTGCAGTCTAAAATCTGACTTTGGGGTTATTGTAACTGGTCCTGCTGTTCGAATAAGTCCTACATCTGACTTGCCTGTTGACCAAAGAGTTGGAATTTCACACAAGGCCTTTTCTTCTTCTTCTAATAAGAACGCTAATCAGCTGTCCTCACTAGACTGCAAGTGTACAGCTGGATGTGTCTGTGTTAACCAATTCAGTTTTTGTTTTTGTATCCCTTGTTCTGATAGTTCTAAATCAGTCTGTTTTTCCCATCTTGTTACTTTTTCTCCTAAGTCTGCCCATTTGACACTTTTGTTCTTTGTCAAGCTGACATGTGGTAACCGATTTGATCTATACAGTGCAAGGAATTCTTGAGGTAACGAACAGCTAACTACACTGTTCCCCTCAGTATCCCAGTACAAAGTACGCAATACTAGTCTACTTGCACGATTTCTAAACAATTCTTGCTCATACTCTCTATCAGGTCCTGGTGTAGTACAGTAGTATAGAGTACAGTGTAACAAATGCTGTTGATCAGTGTCGAGAGAGGGGGCTTTACTGATGGCTACGTTCATCAGTTCCTTGGTTACTGCCCCTGGACCAGTCGTGACTAGGTCCTAGCTGTACCAGTAAAAAGTTTCACCCTCCGTTCTCACTACAAAGATATCCATTTGTCTCTGTGCCTCCATACCTTGTACAGTTGGAACTACTGCTATGCCAAATATCTGCATAAGGTCTCTGCCCAATAGGTTTACTGGACACTTTGCAGAAACAACAATTTTACTTCTCTGGGTCATACGTGAAACAGGGTCAGTTATTGCTATATCATGGGAAAGCGGTTCCTTATATAGCTGTCCGTTTGCTGCTTTCACTTATATATAATCAGGTGATTCAGAATGTTCTGGTAACTTGGAGGGGTGTATCAAAGTCTGTGACGCTCCTGAGTCACACAGGAATTTGACTTCCCTTCCCTCCACCAGAAGTGTAACTTCCAGTTTCGTATCTGCTAAGTAGAGCTCTAAACTCAATAATGCTAAGTCCAAAATTTCACTTTCTTCATCCTCCATATCTACTTGCACTTCCTCTACTCCTTCTATCACATTTACATTTGTTTTTTGTTTATTAACTTTTCCTGATGATTTCTGACTTTCACATGATGTATCTTCACTATCATATAGTCAGTCCTCATCTCCCTTATCTTCTGTAATTACCTTTTTGTTTTGCCTACAATCCCTTGCTAGATGTCCCTTTTTCCAGGACTTGAAGCATTCACCTCTCTTTTTTCTTTCTTCAAAATCTTCTGATTGTTTGTCAGACTGTTTGTTCCCCTGGGCATTTTAATTGCCCTTTTTACCTGACTGTAATACAAATACTTCAGCTCCGTCTTCAGCAGTGAAGACTTGCACTTTCTTTTTCTTTTTACTATTAAAATGTCTTTCAGCATGTCTAGCGTATTCAAGTAAGGCTTGTAGCCTCCCTGTTCGATGGTCTATCATATGCTTTGTAATGAAGCTACTAATAGGTGCAATGCAACCTTTCAAAAATGCATTTTTTAATTGTTGTTCATACGGGGAATCATTCATTTGGTTCTCAGGAACCGACATACCGCTATGATTATTAAAACATTCTAATAATCTAGCATAATACCCATCTATCATCTCATTTTCCTGTTGTATGCATTGATTAATGCAAGTCTAGTCTGCTCTAGGTTTCCATTTCTCAGAGATTCGGTCTGTCAGACCTTTCACTCTGTTGTCTAACTCTGCATCACTATGTGGGCGTGGTCTAAGCTCTGCATTACGAGGATTCCAGGTGCCACAAATCATGTGCCAATCTGGACCTATAATTTGTCTTACTCCTTTTTCTACTTCTTCCCCATTCAAGTGGTAACTCAACCTCATGCCTTGTAAATCTTCTAAAAATTTCGTAAAATTAACTTTCAGATGGGGGATTCCCTCAGTAGCTTTCTGGATATCTTCCAGTGTCCATGGTCTATATACTAAGAGTGTTGGGTCCTGCCCTTCCTGTCCTGCCTGAGGATTTGGAACTTCTATAAGTGGGCATATTTCTTCCTCACTCTCATCCTGTAGGTTTCTTTCTATTTGATATGATTCTATGTCCCTATGTGTTTTACGGGTTCGGGACCTAGTTTCAATAGGATCTCTAACAAATGGTTGTGGTCTTGCTGAAACTTCAGGATAACGCGGAGGCGGACCAGCCTGTCCACTCGCTTCATATCCTGAAAAGGCTAAGGGAGGGGGCAAGGGAGGAGGAGGAGGAGCTGTTGCTATTACCAAGTTATTATCCTCTTTGTCTAAAAATAATGTTTTTGAATTTTTAAGCTTCTGTTCTCTACGATTTGCTTCCTCAATCCACCTGTGTGCTTGAGGTATGCCTAAATGGCGTTGCTTTTTTGCTTGACCTCCCGCATCAGATTTAAGCTAAGGAGTTTAACTAGTGAAGTCTTATCTAGTTTACCATCAAATTCATATTTACTAACCCATTTCGTATAATACCTAACGTTATCGGAACGTTGTGATTGCATGTATTTTGCGTCTTCGGTTAGGGGCGGATCTCGTGATGTTTTAGTGCACTGATTACCCATGACAAAGAAAATGTTACATAACCCTTTTTTATCATGTGATATCAAGTTCTCAGTTCCTGTTCACAGTTTATCTAGAATAACTGCCTACCTTATTCTCTTACCCTGATCTATGACCAAATATACAGTACTTCCTTTTGTCCCTGATCTGCAAAACAAATCTTGACAACAATATACTGTAACCTAGTCCCTGATCTAAAACAGAAAAAAGGCAAATTCTTCCTACCTGAGCCTCCGGTATTGAGAAAGTCCAAGTTCCGCTTTTCGGCCACAGATCAGAAAGTGGCCAGCCTCTTTACACGACAATTCAGTCGGAGGTCTTTTCACTCAAGAAGAATCATTTCGGTAACTTCTCCTGTGCAGTATTCGACCACCGATACGCTCTGATCTGCGGCTTACCAAGGGATTTCAATACACAGGAGGTTCAGGTTAAAAAGTTTACTAGTGCAAACCAGGAGGCAAAAAAACGTACAAGTACAGAATTTTGTCTGACATGAAACAGGAAGCACACAATTTTATATAGGTTTAACATTTATGCTATGCCCACCTTACTGACGTGATATGTCACAAGGCATCTACATCACTTTTAGCTTACAGTCTTCTATTCATAAAGCTGTTGATGCTGTATATTAAAAAAAAAACTTTTCCTCTAGATACAATACGGCCTTGCTATCCAGCTGGTCAGACATAATGTCTTTCTGTAAAGTTACTTCTTCAAGGTTTCATATCACCTCAAATACAATAGCAGCTTCAGTCTTTTAATACATGTCTTTGTTCTCTGTTACACTTTCTCACACAGCTGCGTGCTATCTCAGTAACACATATACAAGGCCAAATCATTCCAACAGGAAAGAGCAGAAGATTTCATTATTTCACACATTTAATTTCCTGACCCAGCAGATAATCACTTGTGAAAAGCATAAACATTAAAACTTGCTAAGCTAGCATTTTGCCAGGGTCAAAGATCAGCTTTGCTTCAAACCACGCTGCAGTTTCAAAACTACTTACGTTTACACATGAATTAATCCTTACTATTATATAATTAATAGAATAAAATGCATTATATACTACTTTGCTTTTAAACTAGCATTTCTCGTATATTCAAATACACATTTTTCTAACAATTTACCTTACGAGTAGTTATTCCTGGTTTGAGTCTCACTCCAGTACATTCCATTTTCCATGTCAAATCACTTTATGACCAATATTTTTTGTTGCATAACCTACTAAATAACATATATTTGTGAACTGGAGTACTGCATTAAATGCAGATATGAAGTGTCATTGTCATAATGTTGTAAAATCCATAGATAATCACAAGTGCCACATACAGTATATGTACACAGGAGTCAGGGATACAAATTCAAGATATAATGTGTAACGGAAGATAAATCCATAGAGTTTCCAAATCTACCACCTTCCCAAGAACCTTTTTAAATTACTGTTTAAATTAGTGCAGTGGTAAGTGGAAGTAAGCACTATTAAGCAAGAGTAAGCATATTTAAGCAGTAGTATGTGGGTTTAAGCCCGTTTGCATGGGGATAAGTAATGCGCACACAGGTTAAACAATATTGAAGCTAACTTTATGTAAGTATATTTAACCAAAGTTTAACATTGCTTACCATCACACAAACCCACACAAACCTACTTACAATTGTTTAAAAGTGCCTTAATCACTCTGTATGCAACAGCTGCTATCCTGGCCAGAAACAAAATAAACAGCCTCTGCAGGTCCTGAATCCAGTACCGTGTACACCATAGTCACAGCAGTTAACCACTAAGCCATCACAGCAGTACATAAGATTGAGGTATCACCAAACAGTTCCTCACTATAGGAAAATCAAACTGAACATGTGAAAGGAATCTGTATACAGTTTTATGTTGTATAATCTACTACATAACATAAATATGTGAACTGGAGTACTACATTATGGCCAGATGTGAGGTGTCACTGTAATAAAGTGTTGAAATCCCCTAATAAACATAAAGACCCCATATGGTGTACATACACATGAAACATGGATAACACATATATAACATGTAATGAATAATAAATCGATGCCAAACAGCAAATAGTATGCAAATTAAAAATTAAGCTATACTAAGCATTGCACAGCCCAGCTTAGTAGGTGTAAGCAATGTGTAGGCCAGCTAACTCAGTCTGCCCATTGGTATACCCCTTTAAGCAATGCCAGCCTTAGGTAAGCAGGTTTGCCCATAGCTTAGCATTTTCAAAACCATCCAATCACAGCAAAGTGTGGGAAATTAGCTCTATTTAAACCCAACAGGCAGGAATACATCTCATTACTGGTTTTAACTTCCTCCTGTAGGCACTATGACTGGTATTGGAGAGGGTGTGCACTTCTGGCTGCAGCGCTGGGGCATCCAGGAGTCCAGAATCATGGCAGGACTCCTTGTGAAAGATCATGGCTAGAGACTGCTACAGGGTCAGTACCAGGGTTCCCAGTACAAAGTGGAACCCTGGGACTGTCTCACCTGTGACCTCACCAGTGCCACTGGCATACACTGGACTGGTGAGCAGGTCAGGCATCACTATTCTGACCTGAAGCAGAGAAAGGGGAATCTCTTGGATCAGTGGATCCAAGAGCCTAGGAGGACAGGGGATGTCTCAGCCGTGTGTAAGTATCAGTCCACTACCTGTTTAATAATTGCTGGCTCATGTATTTTATGGATACGTATGGCTAAATATTCCTCTTATTGTCTTTCACAGTGGCAGATGAGCGTGCTGCTAACCAGGAAGTCCATGCCTGTAGAATGCAATGGCTGCAACGCGAGGCAGGTTAGTAATAGTCTTGCATGTACTGTCATAGTAAATAAATCTAAAAGTAGTAGTAAGTTAATTGCCTGTATAAAACCTGTATTGTTTAAGGCATGTATTGCATACACCAGAGAATACAGCAGGAAGAATCTAATATAGGTTGTATGTAAATAAAAGCATAATATCCTGACAATAAAGGTCTAACTGCTGGACTGCATATGTTTACTCCGGTACCATATGGTAATGTAGAGTTGCAATCTCTTAATAGTACTGTTGTATTAAGCACTGTTACCCTCACTGTGCTACAAAAATAAAATGTGTAGGAATGCCTGTATATGACTGGTGTAATCCCAAGAGGTCATATAGTACAACTGAGAGAGACTTAGAAAGAGAACAGTGAAAAGACAGACAGCATAATCCAAATAGCACATGCAACTGAGATGTGAACTGTTGTATTTTAGCACACTCAGCCATGGTTCGAATCCTGGGAGTAGTAGTAGGCTGTATGCAGAATCATACCCCAAAACTGTACAGATATGTACAGAATGTCCAGTAAATTGGCTCATATCTGCTGCCTATCTCCCTGGCAAAGCAGTGGGATGATCCCAGATGTTTAGGCAGCAAATAAGAAATACGACGGATGGTCAGACATCTATAGGAACACACCTGTCACTCAAGCAACTCTCCAAAATGTTATGAGAGTAATAAGCTAAGTACATCCCATCTCCACCCCCATGTTGTCAAGCTGTGAGCAGAGTGTATGCAGTAACATAGTGAGACATATGTACATAATACTAATGTGGAATCTGGTAGTATGTGTTTCAACATTCAGGTAGTGCTAACAAACATTGCCCCCACAGGTCTGTCAGATACAAAAACTGTGCCTAGAAATAAAAGATTGATATCCTGTACTGGTACTGTTTACTCTGGTATTGTATGGCATTGTTACTGTTGGAGTTGCTCTGAATAATAAGGTATTACTCATCACTGTCACTCACACTGTGCTACATAATAAAACTGTCTAGGAAATCCTGTACAAGAGTGTTGTAATTACAAGGTCAGATTGTAAAACCACAAGAGAATTATAGACAGAAATCAGACAAGAGATACACAGCAATATCTATATAGCACTGTGCTGGACACTGTTTTATTTTTTAGCAGACACAGCCATGGTTCCAGTCCTGGGAGTGGTAGTAAGCTGTATGCAGAATCATACCCCACAAGTGTACAGAATTGTCCAGAATGTCCAGTTAATCGACCCATATCTGCCGGCTGTTATCCTGTCCCCCTGGCATAACAGTGTGCTAATCTCTGACATGTAGGCAGCATTTCATGTCATACAACTGACTGGCAGTCCTGTACATATTGGGAAAATGTCAATTAAAACAAGCATGTCATTGTACAATTCACCAAAGGTTTAAGAGGGCAATAGTTAAAATATGTCCCGGTTCACCTGCATGTGGTCAAGATATGCCCAGAGTCTGTGCAATAAGAGATGGACAGGTATGTACATAACATCAACCTGGAATCTAGGAATATGTGTATAAACAGTTAGGTAGTGTTAACAAACAATACCTCCACAGGTATACCAGGTAAGAGGTGTATACTGCACATAAAACTCAGTTCATGGCTAGTATACAGCTCAGCAAGCTCCTGCCTGGTTCCCTGCAGAGTTCTACAGCAGCAGAGAGACAAAAGAGAGACTTTGGAGTGATTAAGTATCATTTTTCTGCATTTTCTTGCTGCCTTTAGCTAATTCCGCCTAAATCTCTGATTTTCTAGAGATTCTGTGATTTAAAAAGCTGTTTCAGCTACATATTGCATTTATTTTACTGCCTGCACTTTAACAAAGCTGTTTTTGTGTTTAAATTACCTGTTTAGCTGTTGTAAGCTACACACTCAAGTGTGATAGCTATTTATGCGCATTTAAAGTGTTTTTTTTTATTGTACCTGCTTTATTTTCTGAAAAAAAAAAAATAAAAATAAAAATATTTTCCCACCTTTCTAAGCTAGTTTGGTCCAGTTTTCAGGTTAATGCTGAATTCAGGGTTATATTACAAGTTTCTGTGTTTGCCCACACCTTACTTAGATAGAAGGAAGTTTCTCTGTTCACTGTGAGAGAGGGAGGGAGCTTTGAGCAGCCTATCTGTCCCTGAAGGAGTGGTTTCAGCCCAGAAATTAATAGTTTATTGGCCATTTTGGGCAAATTTCTATCTCTTTCATTTCCCTGCTATAAATCCCGCATTTGCAAGATTTTTGTGCTAGTATACAGCTCAGCAAGCTCCTGCCTTGTCCCCTGCAGAGTTCTACAGCAGCAGAGAGACAAAAGGGAGAATTTTGAGTGATTAAGTATCATTTTTCTGCATTTTCTTGCTGCCTTTAGCTAATTCTGCCTAAATCTCTGATTTTCTAGAGTTTCTGTGATTAAAAAAGCTTGTTTCAGCTACATATTATATTTATTTTACTCCCTGTGCTTTAACAAAGTCATTTTTGTGTTTAAATTACCTGTTTAACTGTTTTAGGCTACACACTCAAGTGTGATAGCCATTTCTGTGCATTTAAAGTGTTTTTTGATTGTATGTGATTTATTTTCTGAAAAAATCAAAAAAACAAAAAAAAAATTGTTTTCCTGCCTTCCTAAGCTGGTTTAGTCCAGTTTTCAGGTTAGTGCTGACTTCAGGGCTGTGTTACAAGTTTCTGTGTTTGCCCATACCTTATTTGGGTAGAAGGAAGTTTCTCTGTTCACTGTGAGAGAGGGAGCTTTGAGCAGCCTATCTGTCCCTGGAGGAGTGGTTTCAGCCCAGAAATTAGCAGTTTATTGGCCATTTTGGGCTAATTTCTATCTCTTTCATTTCCCTGCTATAAAACTGGCATTTGCAAGGTTTTGCCCTCCGGGCAGCACCAGTTAGCTAGGATATAACTATTCCCAGCTCCACAAAGTCTACTCTTCAATGTTTCCCTTGGAACTAGGCAAACTTTCAACTTAAGCACTCAAATCATTCACTTCTCATCCCGGTACTTGCTCAAAACTCATAGCAAGCACTAATAAACCTTAGCACTATACCCCCCTATACTGTAGAGAAAGACAAAGTTCTCTATTTGACCTTACCAGCCAATCAGTAAAACAGTTCACTGTACCTATCCAGGCATGTCCAAAGGACAGTTTCAGGTGTACTCTCCAGTCCAACTGGTGAATTTGGGCATTTTGAGGCAATGTTACAATTACCTCATGTACACAGACAACCCTCTCCTCCTTCCACCAAACACTAATACATGCAAGAGATGCAATTATACAGCCAAACTGGAGGCTAAGCTCAACCCAAGACTGGACCAGGCAATTAAGAGGAGAAGGGAATTACTTGCATCATACCACCAGTCTCACATAGACCTATGAAACCAGCACCGGCAAAAAACACACATAAATACACAAAAACATTTATTTATTTTTTTATTTTACATTTGTTGACTGGGCTAGTCTAACTGGATATTTGTCCATTTTCAGTAGAGGCCCGGGGAGAAAAGCTCCAGCATGAACATTAAACAAAGTTAACAACATATAACAAAGACATGTATGAAAACAGTACAGTGGTAGCATTGGTTAAAAGAAATAATATAGTAATATAATTATAGGATAGACATTATGCTAAAAGTTAAACTAAGTAAAACAAAACAGGTATTGCACAACAGAGTAAAGTATTTATAATTTATCCTCTTACTATGAAAAAAAAAAAAGTTACAAGATTTAAAGTTGTGACTCAACTTGAGAAAGCCCAGTATCACTGGGTGAAAGCACTTGTTTGCATTCTGTTGGTTTTGTATTAAAGAAGATTTTCGCATACAACGATATTGATGAATTCCACTTTTTATCTGTTGGGACTACTGTTTTTTGAAAGTCAAAATCTTTACCCAAATCTTCACCACTTCAGTGTGGTTCAATCTGTTCTGCAATTTGTGGTGTCCTGGAAGTGTTTGTTTGCCTCAAGCTCTTGGTTTCTCTTTCTTGTATTTTCTTGTTAATACTTCTAATATTAAGATGAGCTATCAGAAGGGAGTTAGGTGCTTTAGTTAATGAAGAAGGTTTAGGTAAAGGTACATTATAATGGTTATTCTTATTGTTAGTATTGGGACCAGCGTTTGGATGAATATCCCTGTGTAGGAGGAGGTAATGCTGGAGGCTCTAAATAAAAATCTGCAAAAGCAACAGAGACCTTCAAAGCAGACATCAAAGCAACCTCCACCCCCCAGCACAAACCATGAAACACATACTTCACAAAACTAGTGTGCCACACAACCACAGCCCTTAAGGCAAAATAACATACCCAACACACTAGTAATAGGTGACTCTATAGCCAGACACACTGATGTTCCACTCATGAGGCTGAACAAGGAAAAGGTTATTGTTAGTTGCCTGTTGGGTGCCAGGATCTGCCACATAACACAAGCACTCAGGTCACTGTAGAACAAGTACAAATATGACTATGTCATTATCCATGTTGATGTGAATGACATGAGCCGTACCTCCCTGGACTAAATGAAAAGAGATATGGAGGAGCTCTCTGATTACCTAGCCCAGGCTGGTATGACCTTGACCCTGAGTAGAATCCTGCCCTCACCAAGAATGATACTACGGTATAGAGAAAATAATGATCAATTTCAACAACTGGCTAAGCATCTGGTGTCATTCAAAGGAATCCAGTGTCTGTCAGCCTGGGATGACATGCTCTACAAGCCATGCTGCTTCACTAGAGATGGCTTGCACCTGTCACCCTTAGCCTTTCGAATACTGGCCAATGCTCTTGCCACCCCCATAGTGCCTTTTTTAGGCAAGGCTCAAAAGACAAAACCACTGCCGTAAATAGCAATAGTAACAAAAACGGAGGGTAATGCTGCTCACTGCCAGAAGTCTAAACCTCAGAATGCATGCACTCGAGGCACTCCTCAGTATGGAGAAAATCGATATATATGCAGTAACAGAAACCTGGTTTAAGGCTCCAGAGAGCACCCTAGCACTACCAGGCTACAACTCATACCATACATTTCAGCCACAAAACCCGGACCAAAATGCAAAAGGCAGGTGAGTATCCATATTCATCAAGGATACCCACACCTCCAGGTACGTGGCACAGCACGATGCTTCAGAGATCATCCATGTGCGGCTAACAACGGGCAAAACTGCTATTCAAATTATAGCTTGCTACAGATCACCCACCATGTCCCAGGATCCCCACTCCACATTCCTGGAAACACTAGGAAACATAAAGGTTCTACCAAACACCCTGATATTGGGTGATTTCAATTACACAAACATTAACTGGGAGAACTACTCAAGTATGAACTCCCTTGCTCAACATTTCCTAGAATTTATAAACTCAAACATCCTGGATCAACTGGTCAACACCCCCACCAGAGGTGACAACGTATTGGACCTGGTCATCACCAACATGGGTGACCAGTGTTACACACCAGAGGTCATCCGCTCGCTGGTTAGATCTGACCATGAACTAATCACTCTGGATATCCACATTCCGCCACTACCCCCGGTCAAAGAAACCACCGTGAAACACTTTTCAAAAGCAAACTTCACATTACTTAAGACCAAGGTGGGAAGTTTCAAAGCCCCCATGCTAAAGGATAATGCTGTCCAAGCTACAAAATCCTTTACTAATCCACTCTACGAGCAACTACAAGAATGCATGGATCGTGCTAGCCCAAACAAAACCAAGATTCACTCCTCCAACAAAAGGAAATCAGTCTGGTGGACCCCTGCCATAAACAAGCTATACAATAGAAGGAGGAAACTAGTAGAGAAAAGAGTAAAATCCCAAGAAGGGAAGATATCCCTGATTAGTATCAGCAGGAAACTACGTTCCCTCATAAAATCATCCAAGGCTAGCTTCGAAAGAAAAACTGCCATGGACTCCAAAGATAGCCACAAGGCATTCTTTAGCTATGTCAAGAATCTAAGTGGCAATTCTCAGATCTGCTTGGAGTTATTGCAGAATGGCACAAAATACACTGAACCGACCGATATAGCCAACATCCTGGCAGACAGGTAGAGTGCAAACTTCAAACCCCTCTCACCCCCAAAAGGGCCATAACTATACCTGAAGAATGTAGTGTCCCTGAAATCACAGACACTCAGGTTAAAACAGCCCTCTCCAAAGCCAAAAACACAGCATCAGTGGAACTGGACAGTGTCCCAGGCTGTGTCCTACACGAGCTCAAAAATGAACTAACATCTCACCTAAACACACTGTTCAAACTCAGCCTCTCTACAGGCTATGTGCCCACAGAGTGGCACACAGCAACTGTTATTCCACTCTACAAAGGTGGAGCCACAATGGATTCTGGGAACTATCACCCTATAAGCCTGACTAGCTTGGCCTGCAAAGCTATGGAGCACATCATCATGGACCTCATTAATAGAGACATTGGAAACCTCCAAACACTGGACCCTACCCAGTTCAGCTTTGTTAAGGGCAGATCATGCCTCCTAAACTTGGTGGACTTCTTTGAGACAGTTACCATGGCTGTAGACGAGGGAAAGGTGGTCCACACAGCCTACCTAGACCTTGCAAAGGCCTTCAACACTTTTTGCCACTCAGGTATTATAGACAACCCCACTAGCCTGAACATAAACCCCTACATCATGAGATGGGTTGCTAACTGGCTCATGGACAGAACACACATGGTAAGAGTTGCGGGAGCTAGGTCTGACTCTAAACTGGTTACAAGTGGCATTCCCCAGGGCTCAGTCCTAGGACCCCTCCTGTTCAGCATATACTTCTCAGAGGTACAGGCAAGCAGTGGAGGACTATGGCTGACCAAGTTCGCAGATGACTGCAAACTAGGGGCTATAATTGACTCTCCGTCTGACTCTGACACAGACATCTTCCAAAAGGGTATCACAGAGGCAGATACCTGGTGTCAAAACCATGGCCTCAAGCTAAATGCCAAAAAATGCATAGTCATCCCATTTGGAAAAAACAAAGTACCCACAAACTACCACATAGGTGGTAGCCACCTAAATATGGAAGATGTAATAAGGGATCTGGGGACTCAAGTAGATAGTAACCTCTCCTTTGCTAATCACATTGCCAAAGTGGTTAGAAAATCCTACTATGTGGCCCACCTAATCACAAAAGGGTTTGCATCCAAATTGAAAGAGGTCATTGGGCCCCTCTACCCATCACTCAGACCCATCATAGAGTATAATGCCCCATTTGGGATGTACCTTACAAGACAACTGTAACAACTGGAAAGACCACAGAAGTTCCTCACCAAGAGGATCACTTGCCTCAAGCAGATGCCCTATGCAGCTCAACTGAAGAAACTCCAGCTATACTTGGTTGCATACCGCCTACTCAGAGGTGATCTCTGCCTGACCTACAAGGCCATATCCAACCCAGAAATGATGGACATACTCCACCAAACGAAAACCATATCCCCTCGAGTGACACGCTCCAGTGATCTATAACTCACCACAACAATAAATAAGATGTGCTGGAGGGATAGATTCCTGTCCCAGAGACTTCCCATGCTCTGGAACAAGATTCCAATCTACATTAGGCAGAGCTCCTCACTAACCCTCTTCAAGAGAAACCTTGACGAGTGGATGGGAAACAGAAATTTTACCCCAGGGATCACTTCAATGGCTCTGCTGGACAGAGGCACAGGAAACTAATCTAAGGGGGTGGCGAAAGCCAAAACATTCCAGCTAGGCTTATAAATGCCTTCAGGCAGATAGCCTAGTACCTACCTACGAACCTATGAACCTATATGTATATAGTTGTCTACATCCATACCATTGTCCAAACTAAGGCCATAGGGTAGTGTACTAACACATGTAAGGTACAGATCACAGCACTGACTAGGAAAGTAATGAGAACTACAGGAATATACTAATTGTTAATTGACACCCCCCCCCCACCATATCTGCAACAATAAATTAAATAGACAACTCAGTCGGTATGTGCTGCATTAAATCTACTGTCGGGACATATGTCCTATTGTTTGATAAATATTTAAATTTGTTTCTGTGCATGTGCCATGTTGAAATACTCTCACATTGGTGCCATGCTGCCATCAATATACCTGCATGCTGTTGTAATGGTCACTGTGGTTCCATATATGCATGTGTTCTGTTTGCTATGCAACTGTTTCATATCTGGTGTTGTGGGCTAATGGGAATATCTATGCATGCTGTTATACCTAATCCTGGAATGTGTTGACTATTACTAACCCACATATGTTGTAAAATTGAAACACCATAGCACTTTAGGGAAGGCCGGTCCCGGCGAAACCACCTGTCCCACCTCAACTGGCCATGGCACTGGGCACCAGCACATCTGGGACCCACTCCGGAACCTCCTCATCCATTGGTCGTGCACCACCTTCAGGAGGAACCACCTCAGGGGATGGGAGTGGGTGCGGACCGGACACTGTCACCTGTCACCAGGTCTGGGGCATGGTGTATAGCGAGCTCCGCAGGGAATTCAGAGATCTGCTACGCCAGTTTGAGAGCCACATGTTGCAACTAGAGGGTCTGCCTGTCCCTCCTACTTAGCCCCCAGCACAGCTCTGTGAAGGTGCAGTGGTGACTGTCCATGGGTGGGGACCTCAGTCACACTGTTTCCACTAGGGGCTCATGGGCTTCCAATTTCCAAACACCCCTCCCCATCAAGGTGTTTACTCCCTACATGTATCATATACCACCCCTGTATGCATCTTGTCTGTTAACCTACACACCCTACCTCCCTAAATATACCTGCTATCCCTCCCCAACATCCCACTCTCACCTGAAAAAAAAAGACACAAAAGATGTTGCTAAAAAAATGTTTTGCTATGGAGTTACCAATAAGTGTACAGTTACCTCTGAATAAGGAAAGATTGATCCAGCCAAAAGAAACAGCTTCACCTCCAGTAACAACAGCTCCACGCCATCATAAAGGTAATTCCACAATGCCTAGATAAAAAATTGATGCTTTTATTGCAGGAAAATACAAAAGCCAATGCCACTAAAGAAGAACGGTTAAGCGCTTTCACCCATATGATATGGGCTTCTTCAGAACACCATGAGCTGGATTCACGATGGTTTGCATGGAGTCTAAGAGTAGAGTAAGACTCCATGCAGCCATCATGTCCGACGAGCGATCCACGAACAGCCTGTAGGGGCGTGTAAGAGAGCTCCTAAAACGGCTCTTACAGGGACAGGGTTTGGCTATGCAAATTACATCACTTGCAGCTGAAAGGCATGCAAATGAGGTAAATTTGCAATCCAGGAAGCACAAACCTGTCCATGTAGGAGCCATGTTAGCTGCAGAAATGTACTCAGTTGACAACTGAGTACCGTTCTGCAAATACCACAATGGAGCCTTGTCAGCTCCAAATAAAGGTTGCATATGTTCCAGAAAGCATGCCAATGGCCACGTAGCGCCGCGCCGCGCAAATGGGCTGCACTGAAAAAAAAACAGAAAAATAAAAATTTAAAACCCACAAACGTGGGTTTTATGAAACCCATCAATTTACAATGTAAGTGAATAGCAGGCTGAAAACAACATGGCCATGGAGTAGGGGTTGCTAAGGGGGGAAGCTCAGTGTAAGACATGTAACTAAGCATTAGTAGGCAATCCTATGTAAATGAGTGTTAGGATACTGAATCACACTTTTACATAGCAAATGAGCACATTCCCTGGAGTGTAGGAGTAGGATAAGGAGAGTAACAGAGTAGGAGATAGGTGACATCACAGGGGGGTATGTATGAAAGAAGTGAAGCTCATTGGAGCAGAGTGGTATGTGAAAGCTGTCAATTAGACATCATGGAAAGAGGTGTGTCAACAGGTAGACAAGGGAAAGCCAAGAAATAGAAGGTGTACACTGTGGATAACACCAAGGCTTCTTGCTGAGCGTGCATGCACGCTGGGAAACCTGAGTAAGATGGAGTGCACGCATGTAAGCGTGAGTGCGCGCGTTTACGCCGGAGTAAGCATGTAGAAGCCTGTTTAAAGACTTGTAAGCGCGTTTGCACTGGTGTGTGCACGTTGTAACCCGAATAAGCAAGTTGTAGTCCATCTAAGCATGTGTGCGCACGTGTTAGCTGCTGTGCGCATGTTTGCCCTTGTATGCGCATCGCTCCCCCTTGAGGAAACAGACAGGAAAAAGGAAGCACAACAAATTGGAGGAAGCTACCAGGGAATACTAGCAGAGCTAGCAGGTGTAAACAATCAGAATCAGGCAATTACACAGGCAGAACAGTAGCCCAGCCCAGCACTGAAAACTCTGCAAACAACAGTGCAGTATGTGTCTCTCAAGAGACACTGCAACACTGGAGTAAGCTACTAGAAGTGAAAACTAAAAAAGCTTCACTCAGACAAAAAATGCTAGGGGCTGCCATAGCTTTTATAAGGAGACATATGCAACATGCTGAGGTTGGTGACAATGCAAATGCTGCCGGACAACTCATAGTGAGGAGACGGAGAAGAGTGTACAGGCCCAGGGTCACCTACCATGGGTTACATGAGCTGGAGATAGTGGAGCGCTATAGAGTGGACAGAGACCTCCTGCAGCAAATTGTTGACCTGTGCAGACCACGCCTCACACACAGAACCAACAGAGGGGAACCCATCACAGTGGAAACCAAGGTATGTGTTGGCCTAAGAATACTAGCAACAGGTACCTTCCAGAGACCAACTGGTGATATGATGGGAATATCACAGGCATCAGCATCCAGGGTACTGCACCAGTTCCTGGATGCCATGTCAGCACATGTCGGTGATCATGTATATTTCCCCAATTCCCGTGAGGCATTGGCCAGCAATATGCGTCTCTTCCAGCAAATAGCGGAATACCCTGAGGTAGTGGGTGCAATAGACTGCACGCATATATGCATCAAAGCACCAGCCGGTGAGTGGGGTAGGACCTACATTAACTGCAAGGGCTTCCCCTCCATTAACTGCCAGGTTGTGCGTGATGCCCAAGGCATAATAATGAATGTGTGTGCTGGATGCCCTGGATGCTACCATGATTCCCATATCTGGCATCTGACGCAGCTGTACCAGACATTTGCCAATGGGGACATCCCACATGGTCACCTACTGGAGGATGCTGGCTATGCGCTGGAGCCATGGCTGATGACACCCATCAGAAACGCACACACACACCTGAACAGGAACACCATAATGAGGCACATGCACAAACAAGTCACGGTTCAGGTGCCTGGACACATATGGTGGAGCCTTGCAGTACTCACCAACTACATGTACCCAAATTGTCATGGTGTGTACTATGCTACATAATATGATTCTGCGAAAACAGCTGCAGCAGGACAAGCATAGGTCTGGCCCAAACAGTCCCCCATCATTGCCAAGACCATCACAGGCAGAGCGTGACTCGGAGGAGGAACTACCTGAGTCTGCCCCAGAAGGCAGAAGGAGGCATGCCCAGTATGCCTTGGCCTTGGCAAAGAGGCAATGCATAGCACATACACTGGCTCAGTAGGAACCCTGGAAATGATACCTCTCTCTAACTCACACATATATTAAAAGAAATGCTTAAGTGGACACAACCTGCTTTCAAACATGTACAGGGAGTGTAGTATGTGCATCCAACATAGGCAGTCCTGCAGCACCACCTGAGGCATGATTGCCATGTGTTAAGCAATATAACACCATGTAGTATATGCAAACCTGATGACCCATGAGTAACATTCTACCCTCACCAAGCATGATGCCACAATATGAAGACAAGATGATCAATTACAACAATGGCTTAAGTATTGTTGTTAGTCAAAGGGGATCCAATGCCTGTCAGCCTGGGATGACATGCTGAGCAAGACACAATGCTCTGCTAGGGATGGCTTGCACCTATCACCCTTGGCCTTTTGGATACTGGCAAAGGCTGTTGTCACCCCCCCCCATAGTGCCTTGAATAGATAAGGCTCAAAACACAAACCCACCTCCATAGGTATCACAAGGGATACAAAACTAGAAGTAATGCTACCCAATGCCAGAAGTCTAAACTGCAAGATGCATGCAGTCCAAACTCTCCTCAGCATGGAGAATGTTGATATCTGTGCAGTAACAGAAACCTGGTTCAAGGCTCCCAAGAGCTCCCTAGCACTACCAGGTTACACCTCATACCATGCTTTACAGCCCCAAAACATGGAATAAACTACAAAAGGAGGGTGAGTATCAATAATTGTCAAGGATACCCACACCCCCAGGTTGGTGCCACAGCATGAAGCAGCACAGACTATCCACGTGCAAGTAACAGTGGCTAAAACTGCCTCCCAGTTCATAGCCTGCTACAGACCACCCTCCTAAATCCAGGAACCCCACTTGGCCTACTTGAGAACACATGAAAATATGAAGGTCTCTCCAAACAACATTATATTGGGCAACTGCAACTATCCAAACATAGACTGGGAGCATTATTCTAGCTCCAACACCCTAGGTCAAATGTTCCTAGACTTCATAAACCGAAATGCTATGAAACAACTTGTCACCACTCCCACAAGAGGGGTAAACATACTGGACCTGATAATCACCAACATGGGGACTCTATGGCCAAGATGAGAAGTGTATCCCTTACTGGTAAGATCAGACCATAGAGTAATCTCACTGGATATTCACATCCTGACCCTAGTTCCTGGCCAGAAAACCACAGTGAAAAACATGTGTAAAGCAAATTATGCACTCCTCCAAACTGATGTGGAATCCATTAAAGCCCTTGTGCCTGTGGAAAATATGGCCCAGACCTCAGAACCTTTTATGAATGCATTCTATGAACACCTTCAGGAATGCATGGATTATGCAATCCCAAATAAAACCAAGACCCAATCCTCCAAAGGCAGGCATCCTGTCTGGTGGACCCCATCCATTAACAAACCATGCAAGAGAAGGAGGAAGCTACTACATGGATAGAGCAAAACCCAAAAAGGGAAGGCATAACTGATCAGTATTATGACAATAAACTATGGCCACACATAAAATCCTCTAAGGCCAGCTATGAGATAAAAATTGTACATGACACTAAGGATAATCACAAGGCTTTCTTTACTGATGGTAGGAACCTGGGTGGGAATTCCCAGATATGCTCAGAATTAGTCCAAAATGACAAACAATACACCAAACCCACAGACATTGCCAACATCCGACCTGACAGGTTCAGTGCAAACTACCCCCCCCCCCACCAAAAGGCCAAATATCTATCCCAGCAGAGTGCTGGCCCCCTGACATCGCAGATGCTCAGGTAGCAGCCAGCGTCTCCAAAGCAAAACACACAGCATCAATGAGACCAGATGGTGTCCCGGGCTGCATCCAACATGAAGTCCAAGAAGAATTGAACATCAAATAAAACTTCTGCTCAGTCTCAGCCTTACCACAGGATATGTACCCAAACAGCAGTGTACAGTAACAGTGGTCCCTCTCCACAAAGGTGGTGCCTGAATGGATCATGCAAACTATCACCCCAGAATCCTGACTAGCATGGTCTGCAAAGCTATGGAAAGGATCATCATGGACCTCAGAAATAAATATATTGGGGACCTACAGACACTGGACCCTACCCAGTGTGGGTTTCTTAAGGGCAGATCCTGCCCCTTAAACCTGGTTAAGTCATTTGAAACAGTCACCAAGGCCATTGATGAGGGGAAGGTGGTCCACACAGCCTACCTGAACCTTGCAAAAGCCTTCCATACAATACTCCACTTGGTCATTATAGATAAGCTCACCAGCTTAAATATAAACCCCTATGTCACTAAATGGGTTGCAAACTGGCTCAAGGACAGAACTGACATGGTCAGAAATGCTGGAGCCATGTCAGAGTCCAAACAAGCTACAACTGGCATCCCACAAGGCTCGGTCCTGGCACTCCCCTTGTTTGGTATATATTTCTCCTAGGTACAGGCCAACATGGAAGGACTGTGTCTGAACAAGTTTGCAGATGACTACAAACTGGGGGCCATATCTGACCCTCCAGCTGACACAAGCATCCTACAAAAGGGCCTCATAGAAACAGACAACTGGTGTCACAGCCATGTCATCAAGCTAAACACAAAAAAGTGTATAGTCATCCCCTTTGGAAAAACAGTAAGTGCCCACCAATTACCACATAGGTGGTAACCCATTAAGTACAGAAGACGTAATAAGAGACCTGGGGACACAAGTTGATAGAAATCTTGCATCTGACTACCATGTGGTCGTAGTGGTTATAAAAACATTTCATATACCCACCTAATCATGAAGGTATTCACATCTAGATCAGGGGAGGTCATCGTGCCTCTTCAGTCATCCTTCATCAGGCTCACAATTGAGTACAATGCCCCTTGTGGGATGTACCTTAGTAGACACCTCCAGTAATTGGAAAGACCCCAAATCTGCCTGATTAAACAAACTGCAGCTCCACACAGTGGCATACTGCCTGCCCAGAGGCGATCTGTGCCTGATGTATAAAGCCATGTCCAACCTGGAATCAATGCACATGCTGCACCTTGTAAAATCTGAATCCCATTGAGCTATGCACATGAGAGACCGGAACCTCAGCACTGAAATAATTAGGACATGCTGTAGTGATTGATCCATAACCCAGAAGCTCCCTCCACTCTTGAGTAAATTCACAGTCCAGGATAGCCAGAGAGTCCCTCATTGACTCTCTTCAAGAGGAATCTTGATGAGTGGATGGGAGATTGTAGGTTTACCCTGGGTATCACTTTTATGTCACAGTTAGACAGAGGCACAGTATACTAACCTTGAAAAATGTCATGGCAAACTCCAGTTAAAATGTGTGTTGAAGGACAAACACACTCTGACTAGGATTAGAAATGCCCTAGGGCACATAGCCTAGTGTTTGTCAATGTCCACCCAAGTTGCGGAATACACTAGCAATGTTGGACAAGCCTGGTTTAAGTAGGCCATAGCTGAACAAAATGCAACATGGTCATACCTTAGTCTGGTATACACAGTATGAAGCAGTGATGGGACTCAAACCCAGGATACTGTGCACCAGAGGGAAAGGACTGAACCACTACACTATGACAGTGTTTGGTCAGTATGAAAGAATGTTGACAAGCATATGCAAACTGTCCCATGGAAACCCTGCAGGCACAGCATAATCCCTGTTGGGTTCAGACACAAAGCAGTTGGGCAGTAAGAACACAACATGACTTCCAACACACACACTATAAATGTCAAATATTGTTCAAGTTCACACACAACCACAAATGTAGTGGACCTCAGATCTCAACATATGGAAAGGTCACACTGGGCGTGCTCACACACTTGGATAAATGAGACATATGTCAGGCAACAAACCATGGAAAGCCTGAACTGGGCATGCTCACACACTTGGGCCATATCTCAGTATAGCAGTCGGCCACACATATCTGGCATTTGTATGTGTTAAGCCAGGAACCTCCCACAATACAGCAGTTTGCCCAGTGCACACAGTTAAATGACAAAAGAGACATAAGTAATATACTGGAACCCTGTCATGATCAAACATCTTCCACAGAGACACAAGTTGTTCATAGAAACAGGGAAAATCTATGACAATAAAGACCTGCAAACAGTTTATCAGCAACAAATATTGTGCATCCCAAACATAAACATATGGGTGCAGAGGTCGATACTAGGCTGTTTGCCCTAGGGAATACGTAAGCCTAGCCAGACTGTATTTGGTGTCTGCTTCCCCAGTACAGTAGCCTACTGTGCCTCTGTAAAGTAGGTCACAGAAGGCACCATTTAAGGCTAGTTTTCTGTGCCTCTGTCAAGCAGGGACACAGTAGAGAAACCAGGGGTTGAATTTGCAATGTCGCATCCGTGTTGCTGGAGTTTGCTGGAAGAGGGTTGGCGAGGGGCTATGTCTAATATTAATTGGGATTCAATTCCAGACTGAGGGGAGCCTTTTCTGTAGTGTCTGGGCAATTTCACTGTCAAAACTTGCAAGTGATGATTTTGAGGGATTGAAGTGTCCTGCCAATACTGTTCAGAGATGTCCTCCCTCTGTGGGATATTGCTCTGTTATGTATTAGCTCCCTCCTTCTGTTGTGCAGCTTATATATGGCTGGTGTCAACCAGACAGGTCTCCTGTTGTGGGGGAGTCTTGGTTTTATTTGGGATAGCATGATCAATGAAAACCTGCAGGTGCTCATAGAATGCATTTGTAAAGTATTCTGCAGATTGGGCTGTATAATCCTCCAGCACAGGACCTTTGAAGTATTCCACCCCAGTCTTCACAAGTGCAAAGTCTGCTTTTGAGAAATACTTTGTTAGCAGTGATTTCCTTGCCTGGGAGTGGGGATGGGATATGGACGTCGAGGGAAAGTTGGTTATGGTCATATCTTAACAATGGTGGTCTACCTCTGGTGTGGAACATAGAGTCCCCATGTTGGTGATGATCAGGTCCAATATGTATTCCCCCTTGTGGCTGTCATGACTGGTTCTGCCATAGCACATGGATTCACAAATTGTAGTGGCTGTAGGGTGATGTTGTTGAGGCCTGAGTAGTTCCCCCAGTCAATATTCCTGTACCTGAAGTTAACCACTGTAATGGCGTATGTGAACACCTTCATATCCTACACTGTTCCCAGGGAAGCCAAGTGTGGTTCCTGGATATGGGGAGGGGGGGGTCTGAACTACATACCAAACCAAAAGGCAGTTTTGCACAATGGTAGTTGTATATGTATGGCCTGTCATGCTTAGTGCAGTGGTAACAACCCAGAGGTGTGTGTATCTGTGATGTATATGGATACACCCCCTGGTTGTGTTGTGTGTTACAAGTCCTGTGTTCACGAAGCATGGTATAAAACATAACCAGGCAGTGCTGATGTGCATATGTGACCCTGAACTAGGTGTCTGTTAATGCATATATATTGTTATCCCCCATACTGAGGGATAGTAATAGATGTACATACCTCTTTGTAAAAACTGATGTCAGCACCCTATAAATACTGCAGGAGAAGAAAAGCCACTCAGTAATGTGAATAGCACGCTGCGCTAATGCAGCTCTCTCATGTGTCCTAACATAGTGAGGTAGGGGGTTGAATCCTCCAAATGCTCAGTGTGTGTGTTGGGGGGGCAGGGGGTGTTCATATGTGCAATTCTCTTTGAAAGAAATGTCCCTTTTGACAACTGGAATAACACACTACATGATGTACATTCCTCTTTGTAAAGACTGATGATGTCAGCACCCTATAAGTACAGTAGGAGAAGCAAAACCACCCAGTAATGTGAATAGCGCACTGCGCTAATGCGTTTCTCTCAAGTGTCATAACATAGTTAGGTAGGGGTTTGAATCCTACAAAAGCCATGTGCGTGTTTGTCAATATGTGGTGGGTTTTGCTTTTATTAATTATAACAGTAATTGCAATGCACACATCAGGTATGTGTGTACCACATACAGATATGTACCTGTGACCTGCAATAGTTCCTATGTGAGAAGCCTGCCTCATATGAATACAGTTGTTACCTTTGCCAGCATGTGCTGCAGATTCCCAGACCGTATGCCATACATGTATGTTGATGACAATGCAGGCTACTGCAGTGATCTGTGTCCTAGGCCAACTGGGTGACACATAGTCATGAAAGCTGTGATATATTAATGTGGGTGAGGGTTCATGTCTGGAGTATATGTCACACATGTCATAACACAGCAAAGACTGTGAGTAATGGACATCCAGTGTAGGTGTATGGCAACTGTTGCTGATATGCATAAAGACACCTGCTTGCTTAGGCGATACACCAAGGGACTGCACAATACCTTTGGAAATGTGAATATCACAAGATAGACAAGAAAACACTTGTCCATATGTACACACCATTACCCATTCTACATGATGGGTGCTGCTACCTACATGGTACTATTGGAATACTATGTTAAGTACATGCTGATGACAAAGTTACAGTTGTGTTACAGTAATAGAGCATGGCTTGGACAACAGGTATCTGTCTGTATGATACCCTTGTGGTGGTCATGTGTGTCATGTGCAGAATGCATTGTAGGCCACTGTATGCATTTCCAGTCATGGATGAACATATCCCTAGTGTGTTGGCATGTACGTGAGACTGCTATATGGCAAACAGTATTCTTCCCAGGGATGTGTGGGGCTCAGTAAGAATGGCTACATGGTATAGTGTAGTACTGCAGGGATATCACTGACACTGGGTTTCCTACATCTGTGTATCAGTTGAGGATACATCATGTAATAGGTTAATAGGTTCATACTAGGCTATCTGCCCTAGGGCAGTTATAAGCCTAGCCAGACTGTGTTTGGCTTTCGCCACCCATTTTAAATGAATTTTGCTATGGCCGTTTTCCAGGTTAGTATACTCTGTCTCTGTGTAACAGTGACACAGAAGTGAGACGTTTGTGCTGAACCTGTCAGCAATGACGTTGGCAATGTATGTGGCTTACGTGTATTCTTTGTCATTTAGGACTACTTCTGAGCATATCTGGGAATTCCCACCCAGATTCCTAACATAACTAAAGAAAGCCTTGTGATTATCCTTAGTGTCCTGTGCAATTATTCTCTTGAAGCTGGTCTTAGACGATTTTATGAGTGCCCGTATTTTGTTCCAAATACTGATCAGAGATGCCTTCCCTTTGTGGGATATTGCTCGATCATGTAGTAGCTACCTCCTTCTATTGTTTTCTGTTATGTGGCTGGGGTCCACCAGAAAGGACGCCTGTCTTTGGAGGATTGGGTCTTGGTTATATTTGGAATTGCATGATCTGTGCATTCCTGAAGGTGTTCATAGAATGCGTTTATAAAGGATTCAGCAGTGTGGGCTGTATTTTCCACAGGCCCGGGGGCTTTGAAGGATTCCACCTCTGTCTCGGTTTTGAGGTGTGTGGAATATGCTTTAGACAACTTTTTCACTGTGTTTTTTTGGGCAGGGGCTGGGGTTGGTATGTGAATATACAGTGAGATTTCTCTATGGTCTGATCTTACCAGTGAGGGATATACTTCTGGTCTGGAGCATAGAGTCCCCATGTTGGTGATGATCAGGTGCAGTATGTTTTCCCCTCTTGTGGGAGTGGTAACAAGTTGTTCCACAGCATTTGAGTTTATGAATTCTAGGAACCTTTGGCCTAGGGTGTTGGAGCTACAGTAATGCTCCCTGTCTATGTGTGGGTAGATGAAGTTGCCCAATATAATGTTGTTTTGAGAGACCTTCATATATTCATGTGTTTTTAAGTAGACCAGTTGGGGTTCCTGGGTTTTGGAGGGTGGTCTGTAGCAGGCTATGAACTGGAAGGCAGTTTTACCCACTGTTAGTTGCACGTGGATAGTCTGTGATGCTTCATGCTGTGGCACCAACCTGGGGGTGTGGGTATCCCTGACAATTATTGATACTCACCCCCTTTTGTAGTTAGCTCCATGTTTTGGGGCTGTAAAGTATGGTATAAGGTGTAACCTAGTAGTGCTAGGGTGCTCTTGGGAGCCTTGAACCAGGTTTCTGTTACTGCACAGATATCAATATTCTTCATGCTGAGTAGAGTTTGGACTGCATGCATCTTGCAGTTTAGATGTCTGGCATTGAGTATCATTACTTCTAGTTTCTTATCCCTTGTGATACCTATGTAGGTGGGTTTGTGTTTTGAGCCTTACCACCAGAATGCAAACCATTGACATTGGTAAACCGTATGACCCACAGCATACTGTCAAACCAAGTCATACATACATGTGACCCCAGGTGAGACATATGTGTAGTACAACACAAAGTGGCCACCAATATGAACTACAATGTATGACTACTGTGTCACATGGTGCATGTCACCCTTGCCATGTGTGCACTACGCATCTACATGCAGAGAATGCAACTCCACCTTGTTCACAAATGTACACCTGCAACTGTGTGCTGCAAACATCACACATGTACTGTCCAGTCCACAACACATGCAGGCACAGGTACACACAACTGCCATGTGGCACATGTGCAAACATTACACTTTTGGAATTAACACTGGTGTATAGAAAACTACAATGACAATCATAGTGTTAATGCATCAGGCATGCTGGGATATACCCACAATGATATCATTACACTGTACTGTTAACAACATGATAATATTACTACAGTGCTATGTAGTCACCCTGTGCATCAGCACCATGCTATCCTGTTCCTGCATCAATGTTACAGATTGCAGGAGGTGGCACAGTTTCATCATATGCACAGGGTGTGTACTTGGTTTGCCAGAGTCTGCCACTGACACATCCAATTGACATGTATGTGTGTGTGTGTTAGTGAGGGACAACAGTACAACATGGGGTAATGTTGATGCAGTGTGTGTGTGTATGTGTTAGCCCTAGGTGTTAGCATTATGCATGTGTGTATGCATGCACACAGTTCCACCACATGGCTGCCATATATGGGTGTTTGTGGACAGCCACACACTGTACCTGCCAGGTCATACAGATCACTGTCTCTGGCCACGGACATGGTACCTGTGCCTGGCAGGGGTGCTATGGACAGTATCAGGTTCTAAGTCAGACTGGGTACTGTCATCAGAAGCAGTGCGTTGCTGACTGGACACATGTCCCTGCTGGGGCTGTCCAGAGCCATGTGCACGTGGTCTTCTAGGACGGTCTGATGACAGCACAGACCCAGCATTGCTGGGGCTGGTACTGGCACTATGGGAGCGGCTGCGGGTTTGTTGTCATCCGCGACGACTGCCAGCTGCTGATGTTGCTGGCATACGTCCACGTCGATGCCTCAACCATCTTGCATTGCCCTGGCTCATGGACATGAAGTTGTGGAACAGATCTAGTGTGTCCCCCCAACGTCTATCAATGACCTTGCCGACAGTATGGATGGCAGCCGCAACATCACACATAGTGTCATTCATAGCAGTGCGATGTGCTCTAAGCTCCCTCAGACCCTGTCTAGTGTACCGTTCCATACGTGCCTGTGCCTGCATTACAGCCCGGAACATAGCTGAGGTTGAAAGACCTCTGTGGGCACGGAGGACAGGGGCAGTATGACCAGGGATGCTCCCACGAGAACCCCTGGACATCTGCCTGTGTGGTACCATGTCAGGACTCTGGCCATGGCTGCTGTGAAGGGATGCATGTGCCACTGATACCACATTACCCTGGTCAATTCCCACTGTATGCTGTCCCTCAACTAAGGACATTGGTGACAATGGATGTATCGGCAGGATGACTGTGCGCATTGATGGGTTGACTGCTGTGTACTGTCGATTGGCTGACCAACAACAGACCCTGTCACACCTCCCTGTGCCATTACACATGTATCATCATTATCACTATCACCAGCAGTGGTTTCAGGTTCCCTGCTGCACGCCAATAGAGCAACACCAGAACCTGTGAGAGGAAGACAGGAAACACAGTTTACAATGTGTACACAATGTTACCACACATGCACAAAGGCACACATGCACACGGGCACATGGGCACATGGGCAACATGCACACATGCACACGGGCACACATGCACATGGGCACACATGCACTCATGCACACATGGACACTCCTCAATACAGCAGATACAAACACACACACACCTGCAATCCAACACATACACAATACTGTTTGAGGGTATTATTAGTATTAATATTATTATTACTATTAATAGTATTGTTATTACACACTCACCAGCATGGATTGGCTACATTTCTGTTACTCCAGAGGGACCTGCACAAATAAGAGAGTTATTGTCAGTGGCTACAACTGTGCCATTGATACTGTGAGTATGCTACAGTACAGTAGTACAACAGTTGGCTTTCACAGGTGTACTGATGACATTCAGAATATCAATCTTGCACAAGAATAGGCAGGATAACAGCTACACACACAGTACACATCTCACACATGCATAAACTACCAGTGCAGAGAACAGTCAACTACAGATATGGCATGTTACCTGCACACTCCATGTCCACATGCTGGGTGGCTCCGGACTCCATCATGACACATGTCTGTGGATGATGTTGTTGTTGGCCTGGAGCCACAACACTTAGGAGTAGCTCCTCTACTCTGATGAGGGGGGGTGGATAGGTACCCCACCACCTGTGGCAAGTTGTTGTCTATGGATATCAGACGCACGCTGACGGACATTTCTCATTAAATCACTGCAGTGATAGCGTACCTGCTCATATGTCCAGTTATGCATGCCTATGTCATTTACCCGACGGACAAGGTCTTGCCCCAGTGCAGCCCTAGGTTCATAGGTTCATAGGTTCATAGGTTTATACTAGGCTATCTGCCCTAAGGCATTTATAAGCCTAGCCCAAATTTTTGTGGCTTACGCCACCCCTTATATGAAAAAATACTGTGCCCATTAGTTTGTTGTGCCTCTGTCCAGCAGTGACACAGATATGATTCCCGGGGTAAACTTACGATCTCCCATCCACAGGTCTAGATTTCTCTTGAACAGAGTCAGCGAGGTGCTCTGCCTCACATGGACCGGGATTTTATTCCACAGCATAGGGAGTCTCTGAGTGATAAATCTATCCCTCCAGCACGTCCTATTTATATCCGTGCTAAGGTTTAAGTCGCTTGCTCTAGTGGTTTTGGTGGATTTGGATTTTTGAGGTGGAGCATGTCCATTAATTCCGGGTTGGACATGGCCTTGTATGTCAGGCACATGTCACCTCTGAGCAGACGGTATGCGACTGAATAGAGCTGGAGTTTCTTCAATCTGGCAGCATATGACAGATTTTGGAGTCCTTTATCCTTTTGGTGAGGAACTTTTGGGGTCTCTCCAATTGCTGCAGATGTCGGGTGAGATACATCCCGAATGGGGCATTGTACTCGATCATTGGTCTGATAAGTGAAGAGTACAGGGAACAATGACCTCACTAGATCTGGATGTGAATCCCTTCATGATCAGGTGGGCAATGTAGAAGGTCTTTCTAACCACTTTAGCAATGTGAGTGTCAAAAGAAAGGCCACTGTCAACCTGGGTCCCCAGGTCCCTGATAACCTCTTCTGTGCTTAGTGGATTGCCACCTATATGGTAGCTTGGGGTTACCTTGTTTTTCCCGAAGGGTATGACTATACATTTTTTGGCGTTTAACTTCAGGCCATGGCTCTGGCACCAGCTATCTGTTTCCGTGAGTCCCTTCTGAAGGATATCCGTGTCCGATGCACTTTCCACTATGGCGCCCAGTTTGCAGTTGTCTGCAAACTTTGTCAGCCAAAGTCCTCCCATGTTGGCCTGTACTTCTGAGAAGTAGATGCCAAACAATAGGGGGCCAAGGACCGAGCCCTGTGGGACACCACTTGTGACCGGCTTGGAGTCTGACACAGCGCCAGCAACTCTAACCCTGTGGGTTCTGTCCTTAAGCCAGTTTGCAACCCATCTTGTGACATATGGGTTTACATTTAAGCTGGTAAGTTTTTCTACAATACCCGAGTGGGGTATTGTGTCAAAGCCTTGCAAGGTCAAGGTAGGCTGTATGGACTGCCTTTCCTCATCAATGGCCTTGGTGACTGTTTCAAGAAGTCGACCAAGTTCAAAAGGCATGATCTTCCCTTGACAAAGCCAAACTGGGTCGGGTCCAATGTCTGCAAGTCCCCTATATCTTTGTTTATGAGCTCCATTATGATCCTCTCCATAGCTTTGCAGACTAGACTTGTTAAGCTTATGGGGCGGTAATTACCAGGATCCGTGAGGTGCTGCCTTTGTGGAGTGGGACCACAGTTGCCGTCGCCACTCCTTGGGCACGTATCCTGTGGTAAGGCTGAGATTAAACAGCTGCCTTATGTGCGGGTTTAATTCCTCATTTAGCTCGTGTAGCACACAGCCGGGGACACCATCCGTCCCATTGATGCTGTGTTTTAGCTTTAGAGAGAGCAGCTTTCACCCGCATTTGAGATGTCCGGGAGGCTACACTGCTGGGATAGTTATCTCTCCTTTAGGGGAGAGGGGTGAAGTTTGCACTGAACCTGTCTGCCAGTATGTTGGCAATGTCTGTGGGTTCAGTGATTTTTGTATCATTTTGGACTAATTCTGAGCATATCTGGGAGTTTCCACCCAGGTTCCTAACATAGCTGAAAAAGGCCTTATGATTGTCCTTTGAATCCATGGCAATTTTTCTCTCAAAATTGGCCTTAGTTGATTTTATGAGTGCTCGTATTTTTACTAATAATGATCAGGGGTGACTTCCCTTTTATGGATTTTGTTCTATCATGTAATAGCTTTCTCCTCTTATTGTAAAGTTTGTTAATGGCTGGGGTCCACCAGACTGGACGTTTGCCCTTTGTGGAAAGAGTCTTGGTTTTATTTGGGATTGCCTGATCCATGCAGTCCTGGAGGTGTTCATAGAAGGCATTTGTAAGGGCTTCCGGAGCTTGGGTTGTGGTTTCCTCTGGCTCAGGG